>NC_061514.1:127917161-127942464 GCF_022539505.1 Lolium rigidum
GAATGAGCAACTAGTATTCACAGAGGGCCATAGGCCAGTACATGTACATGTGTGACAATGTGCAGGTAAGCCCCTCATACACTGGGGAATAACAGAGAAAGAACTATACAACTCTAACACCCCCCCTCAAACTCATGGTGGGTCAACAACACTGAGTTTGGAGAGAAAGAAACCATGTTGTGCTCTAGTCTGGGCCTTCGTGAAGAAGTCAGCAAGCTGAAGCTCTGAAGGCACGTAATGAAGAGCCATAACCTGATGCTGCACAGCATGACGCACATAGAAGGCATCAACACCGATGTGTTTGGTGAGCTCGTGTTTCACCGGATCACGCGCAATGCTGATGGCACCAGTACTATCTGATAAGAGCGAAGTCGGAGCGTCAGCAGAAACACCAAATTCCGCAAGTAACCAGCGTAACCAAGTCACCTCAGCCGTCAAGAGAGCCATCGCTCGCAACTCAGCCTCAACACTCGAACGAGAGACTGCAACCTGCTTCTTGGTCTTCCAAGCAATGAGAGAGCCACCAAGAAAGACACGGTAGGCGGGAGAGACTTGCGATCCTCCGGATCACTAGCCCAGAGTAGCATCCGAGTAGGTCCGGAGCTGTAAGGAGCCTGGAGCGAGGAAAGAAAAGCCGACGGGAGATAGTGCCACGAAGATAGCGAAGGACACGAAGAAGATGACTGTAGTGGACACTAGTGGGAGCAGCCATGAACTGACTCAGAATGTGGACTGGGTAGGAAATGTCAGGACGTGTGACAGCAAGGTAGACAAGGCTGCCAACCAAGTGACGATAGCGAGTCGGGTCTGGAAGAAGATCACCATCAGTGGAACAAAGGCGGACATTGAGCTCCATAGGAGTCTCGACAATGCGCTCATCACCAAGAGCAGCACGAGTGAGAAGGTCCTGAATATACTTCTCCTGGGAGATATAGAAGCCATCAGAGGTAGAGGAAACCTCAAGCCCAAGAAAGTAGCGGAGAGGACCTAAATCAGTCATGAGAAACTGATCGCGAAGACGGGCCTTGACAAAGGCAATGTACTCAGGGTCGTCGCCTGTGATGATCATGTTATCAACATAAAGAAGAAGCAGAGTCCGACCACGAGAGGATGTGTGGACAAAGAGCGCAGGGTCATGTGCGCTAGGGACGAAACCAGCAGCAGTGACCACAGAGGCAAAACGCTGAAACCAGGCGCGCGGGGCTTGCTTAAGGCCATAGAGAGAGCGCAGGAGACGACAGACCATGCCATCAGGAACAGAGTAGCCAGGAGGTGGCTGCATGTAAACCTCCTCAGTCAACTCACCGTTAAGAAAAGCATTCTGCACATCAAGGCGACGAGACGGACCGGTGACGAACGGAAGCAACGGCAAGAAGAGTACGAGCCAGTGGTCATGTGAGCCACCGGAGCAAAGGTCTCGTCATAGTCACGGCCATGCTCCTGCTGAAAACCGCGAGCGACAAGTCGAGCCTTGTAGCGCTCAAGAGAACCATCGGAGCGAGTCTTGATCTTGTAGACCCACTTGCAGGTGATGGGACGAACAGAGGAAGGAGGAGTGACAACATCCCAAGTGCCAGTACGCTCAAGAGCAGCAATCTCCTGAGCCATCGCTAGCTGCCATTCGGGATGAGCAAGGGCATCCCGATAAGAGGTCGGCTCAAGGGCAGCAGAAAGACCGTAGTGAGTGGGAGAATAGCGATTAGGAGGAGGACGAGGACGAGCACGAGCATGAAGATGATGAGTCGGCTCGGACGTAGAGGGCATCGCATCAGAGGTAGGGGCATGTCAGGAGAAGCAGCATCATCCTCACGGGGGCGACGGGAGTAGTGAAAAGGGTAGGGAGGAACGACCGTAGTCGAGGAAGGTGACATGGGAGAGGAGGGTGTGGAGGGTGGTAACGGTGGTGAGGGAGGAGAGGGAGGTCTGGCGGGTGAGGGAGGAGAAGGTGGTGAGAGACTCGGCGGAGCAGGGACCGGAGGCACAGGAGGAGGGGAGTCAGGGAACATGAGAAAAGAGATATCAGCCACCGAGAAGGAAGAGGAGGAGGGACGCGGGTAGAAAGGACGGGACTCATCAAAAGTGACATCCCGATATATGCGCATCCGACGACCAATAGGATCCCAACACTTATATCCTTTGTGCTCAGGGTTGTAGCCAAGGAAGGCACACTCAACAGATTGAGCAATCAGCTTGGTGCGTTCGCGTGGAGCAAGAAGAACATAGCAAACGCAACCAAAAAGACGAAGGGTCGAGTAATAAGGATTGTGACCAGTGAGACGCTCAAGAGGAATACCACCCTGCAAGGCTGTGGAGGGCTGAAGGTTGATGAGATAGGTGGAAATAGACACAGCCTCAGCCCAGAAGTGAGGAGGAAGAGGGGCAGCGATCATCATCGCACGAGCCGTCTCAAGCAGGTGGCGATGCTTGCGCTCAGAAACACCATTTTGGGCATGGGCGCCAGGGCAGGAGAATTGGGCAAGAGTGCCCTGCTCAGCAAGGAAAACACGCAATAGCTGGGAGATATACTCACCGGCAGAATCAGCCCGAAAGACACGTACAGGCGTGGAAAACTGAGTATGGACCATGGCAGCAAACCACTTATATATCGAGAGAACCTCGTTTTGAGAGGTCATAAAATAAATCCAAGTGTGGCGAGAGAAGTCATCGATAAAAATAGCATAGTAGCGGTGGCCCCCCTTGGAAGCAAAGGGAGCAGGACCCCATACATCAGAATGGACTAAGTCAAACGGACGCTGAGATACAGACTCACTGGTAGGATAAGGTAACTGATTCTGTTTACCAAGCCGACAACCCTGACAACCCTGAAGCGAGACATCTACTGAGACAGGCCCAGAAGACCTCGACGAAGTAAGGACGACAAGCGAGAACCACAAAGATGACCAAGATGATGATGCCACTGCTGGAAGGAGGCGGGAGTGGAAGCAGCAAGCACACATGGTGCAGTCGGTGAAGTGGTGGAGGAAGGAACATGAAGCCAGTCAAGCTCACAAAGTCCCTGGGAGTCACGGCACCGAGGGCCAGCCCCAACCAGTGCCCGAGTGCGAGTGTCCTGAACAAAACAAGAATCAACATCAAGAATGACCCGACAACCAGAATCAGTGAGTTGAGCAGCGGAAAACAAGTTCATGGTAAGACGGGGAACATGAGAAACATCAGGAAGGGAAAATGAGGGAGTAGAAAGAGTGCCATGACTAGCAACAGGGAGAGAAGTACCATCGGCAGTAAGAACACGAACAGGAAGAGGAAGAGGTCGAAGAGAAGAAAGAGAGGAAGAATCAGGAGACATGTGAAAAGAAGCTCCAGAATCCAGAACCCACGACGATGTACCTGACTGTGGCGAGGAAACGGCTGCAGAGGCAGCAGTACCCGTCGAAGCAGAGTCAGAGGAGGCAAGGAGACGCTGAAGTCTCGCTATATCCTGCTCAGTGAAGCCCGTGGCGACAGGTGCTGAAGGTGGAGCATGAGGAGGCACACCCCGCTGCTTCTGATAGCAGTCAGACTCAAGGTGACCAGACCTCCGACAGTGAGTGCAGAACCGAGGAGGGCGAGGGCGACACCCACCGCGAAAAGGCCGGGATCCTCCAGAAGCAACAGGCGCTGGGGTGGGTAGAAGCGGCGGTGCAGGAGCAGTGGGAACTCGAGCAACAAGAATAGAGGGTGTCCCAAGCAGTCCAGCACTGATACGTCTCCGACGTATCGATAATTTCTTATGTTCCATGCCACATTATTGATGATATCTACATGTTTTATGCATACTTTATGTCATATTTATGCATTTTCCGGCACTAACCTATTAACGAGATGCCGAAGAGCCGATTCTTGTTTTACGTCGTTTTTGGTTTCGAAATCCTAGTAAGGAAATATTCTCGGAATTGGACGAAATCAACGCCCAGGGGCCTATTTTCACACGAAGCTTCCAGAAGACCGAAGGAGTCACGAAGTGGGGCCACGAGGTGGCCAGACGCTAGGGCGGCGCGGCCCAAGCCCTGGCCGCGCCGGCCTAGTGTGTGGGCCCCCTGTCAGGCCCCCTGACCTATCTCCTCCGCCTACTTAAAGCCTTCGTCGCGAAACCCCCAGGACCGAGAGCCACGATACGGAAAACCTTCCAGAGACGCCGCCGCCGCCAATCCCATCTCGGGGGATTCAGGAGATCGCCTTCGGCACCCTGCCGGAGAGGGGAATCATCTCCCGGAGGACTCTTCACCGCCATGGTCGCCTCCGGAGTGATGTGTGAGTAGTTCACCCCTGGACTATGGGTCCATAGCGATAGCTAGATGGTCGTCTTCTCCTAATTGTGCTTCATTGTCGGATCTTGTGAGCTGCCTAACATGATCAAGATCATCTATCTGTAATGCTATATGTTTGTTTGTTGGGATCCGATGGATAGAGAATACTATGCTATGTTGATTATCAATCTATTACCTATGTGTTGTTTATGATCTTGCATGCTCTCCGTTATTAGTAGAGGCTCTGGCCAAGTTTTTACTCTTAACTCCAAGAGGGAGTATTTATGCTCGATAGTGGGTTCATGCCTCCATTAAATCCGGGACAAGTGATGATGAAAGTTCTAAGGTTGTGGATGTGCTTGTTGCTACTAGGGATAAAACATCGATGCTATGTCCGAGGATGTAGTTATTGATTACATTACGCACCATACTTAATGCAATTGTCTCGTTGTTTTCAACTTAATACCGGAAGGGGTTCGGATGATAACTCGAAGGTGGACTTTTTAGGCATAGATGCATGCTTGGATAGCGGTCTATGTACTTTGTCGTAATGCCCAATTAAATCTCACAATACTCATCATATCATGTATGTGCATGGTCATGCCCTCTTTATTTGTCAATTTCCCAACTGTAATTTGTTCACCCAACATGCTATTTATCTTATGGGAGAGACACCTCTAGTGAACTGTGGACCCCGGTCCATTCTTTTGATCGAATACAATCTACTGCAATACTTGTTCTACTGTTTTCTGCAAACAATCATCATCCACACTATACATCTAATCCTTTGTTACAGCAAGCCGGTGAGATTGACAACCTCAATCGTTTCGTTGGGGCAAAGTACTTTGGTTGTGTTGTGCAGGTTCCACGTTGGCGCCGGAATCCCTGGTGTTGCGCCGCACTACATCTCGCCGCCATCAACCTTCAACGTGCTTCTTGGCTCCTACTGGTTTGATATACCTTGGTTTCTTACTGTGGAAAACTTGCCGCTGTACGCATCACACCTTCCTCTTGGGGTTCCCAACGGACGCGTGCTTCGTACGTGTATCAAGCTCTTTTTCGGCGCCGTTGTCGGGAGATCAAGACACGTTGCAAGGGAGTCTCCACTTCCAATCTCTTTACTTTGTTTTTGTCTTGCTTTATTTTATTTACTACTTTGTTTGCTGCACTAAATCAAAATACAAAAAAATTAGTTGCTAGTTTTACTTTACTTGCTATCTTGTTTGCTATATCAAAAACACAAAAAAATTAGTTACTTGCATTTACTTTATCTAGTTTGCTTTATTTACTGTTGCTAAAATGGGTACTCCTGTAAATACTAAGTTGTGTGAATTCACAACAACAAATAATAATGATTTCTTATGCACACCTATTGCTCCACCTGCTACTACAGCAGAATTCTTTGAAATTAAACCTGCTTTACTAAATCTTGTTATGCGAGAGCAATTTTCTCAGTGTTAGTTCCGATGATGCTGCTGCCCATCTCAATAATTTTGTTGAACTATGTGAAATGCAAAAGTATAAGGATGTAGATGGTGACATTATAAAATTAAAATTGTTCCCTTTCTCATTAAGAGGAAGAGCTAAAGATTGGTTGCTATCTCTGCCTAAGAATAGTATTGATTCATGGACTAAATGCAAGGATGGTTTTATTGGTAGATATTATCCCCCTGCTAAAATTATATCTTTGAGAAGTAGCATAATGAATTTTAAATAATTGGATAATGAGCATGTTGCATAAGCTTGGGAAAGAATGAAATCTTTGGTTAAAAATTGCCCAACCCATGGACTGACTACTTGGATGATCATCCAAACCTTTTATGCAGGACTGAATTTTTCTTCACGGAACCTATTGGATTCAGCTGCTGGAGGTACCTTTATGTCCATCACTCTTGGCGAAGCAACAAAGCTTCTTGATAATATGATGATTACTTACTCTGAATGGCACACCGAAAGAGCTCCACAAGGTAAGAAGGTAAATTCTGTTAAAGAAACCTCTTCCTTGAGTGATAAGATTGATGCTATTATGTCTATGCTTGTGAATGGTAGGACTAATGTTGATCCTAATAATGTTCCGTTAGCTTCATTGGTTGCCCAAGAAGAACATGTTGATGTAAACTTCATTAAAAATAATAATTTCAACAACAATGCTTATCGGAACAATTCTAGTAACAACTATAGGCCATATCCTTATAATAATGGCAACGGCTATGGGAATTCTTACAACAATAATAGGAACACACACCCTGGACTTGAAGCTATGCTTAAAGAATTTATTAGTACACAAACTGCTTTTAACAAATCTGTTGAAGAAAAGCTTGGGAAAATTGATATACTTGCTTCTAAAGTCGATAGTCTTGCTGCTGATGTTGATCTTTTGAAATGGAAAGTTATGCCTAATGAAAATCATAATAATAATATTGTTACTACAGAAAATGCCATCCAAGTTAGAATTAATGATAATATAAGATTGATGGCCGAATTGCGTGCTAGGTGGGAGAAAGAAGAAAATGCTAAAGAAGATAATATAGCTAAAGTTTGGACTATTACCACCACTAGTAATGCTAATGCTCCACATGTTGCTGCACCTCCTACTATTAATGGTAAAATAATTGGTGTTGGCAATGTTTCCACTTCTAATGCAAAGCGTGAAAAACCGCCTGAAACCGTTAAAACCGCCGAAACTTCCCGTGATAAAACTGCTGAAATTTTTTCCAACATTGAGGATAATGATCCCATTGCTTTAGATTATAATGGTTTGGATTTTGATGATTGTCACATCTCTGAAGTTATAAAGTTCTTACAAAAACTTGCTAAGAGTCCTAATGCTAGTGCTATAAATTTGGCTTTCACGAAACATATTACAAATGCTCTCATAAAAGCTAGAGAAGAGAAATTAAATCGCGAAACTTCTATTCCTAGGAAGTTAGAGGATGGTTGGGAGCCCATCATTAAGATGAAGGTCAATGACTTTGATTGTAATGCTTTATGTGATCTTGGTGCAAGTATTTCCGTTATGCCTAGGAAAATCTATAATATGCTTGACTTGCCACCATTGAAAAATTGTTATTTGGATGTTAATCTTGCTGATAATTCTACAAAGCTTTGGGGAGAGTCGATAATGTTAGCATTACCGTTAACAATAACCTTGTCCCCGTTGATTTTGTTGTCTTGGATATTGAATGCAATGCATCTTGTCCCATTATATTGGGAAGACCTTTTCTTCGAACTGTTGGTGCTATCATTGATATGAAGGAAGATAATATTAGATATCAATTTCCTCTCAAGAAAGGTATGGAACACTTCCCTAGAAAGAGAATGAAGTTACCTTTTGATTCTATTATTAGAACAAATTATGATGTTGATGCTTCGTCTCTTGATAATACTTGATACACACTTTCTCGCGCCTAGCTGAAAGGCGTTAAAGAAAAGCACTTATGGGAGACAACCCATGTTTTTACTACTCGCACTTTTATTTTATATTTGAGTCTTGGAAGTTGTTACTACTGTAGCAACCTCTCCTTATCTTAGTTTTGTGCATTGTTGTGCCAAGTAAAGTCGTTGATAGTAAGGTTCATACTAGATTTGGATTATCGCGCAGAAACAGATTTCTTGCTGTCACGAATCTGGACCTAATTCTCTCGTAGGTAACTCAGAAAATTATGCCAATTTACGTGAGTGATCCTCAGATATGTACGCAACTTTCATTCAATTTGAGCATTTTCATTTGAGCAAGTCTGGTGCCTCTTAGAAATTCGTCTTTACGAACTGTTCTGTTTTGACAGATTCTGCCTTTTATTTCGCATTGCCTGTTTTGCTATGCTTGATGGATTTTTCGATTCCATTAACTTTTAGTAGCTTTGTGCAGTGTCCAGAAGTGTTAAGAATGATTATGTCACCTCTGAACATGTAAATTTTAATTGTGCACTAACCCTCTAATGAGTTGTTTTGAGTTTGGTGTGGAGGAAGTTTTCAAGGATCAAGAGAGGGAGATGATACAATATGATCAAGGAGAGTGAAAGCTCTAAGCTTGGGGATGCCCCGGTGGTTCACCCCTGCATATTTCAAGAAGACTCAAGCGTCTAAGCTTGGGGATGCCCAAGGCATCCCCTTCTTCATCGACAACATTATCAGGTTCCTCTAGTGAAACTATATTTTTATTCCATCACATCTTATGCACTTTGCTTGGAGCGTCTGTTTGTTTTTATTTTTGTTTTGTTTAAATAAAATGGATCCTAGCATTCATTGTGTGGGAGATACACGCGCTCCGCTGTTGCATATGGACAAATATGTCCTTAGGCTTTACTCATAGTATTCATGGCGAAGGTTGAATCTTCTTCGTTAAATTGTTATATGGTTGGAATTGGGAAATGCTACATGTAGTAATTGCTATAATGTCTTGATACTTGGCAATTGTTATGCTCATGTTTAAGCTCTTGCATCATATACTTTGCACCCATTAATGAAGAAATACATAGAGCTTGCTAAAATTTGGTTTGCATAATTGGTCTCTCTAAGGTCTAGATAATTTCTAGTAAAGAGTTTGAACAACAAGGAAGTTGGTGTAGAGTCTTATAATGTTTACAATATGTCTTTTATGTGAGTTTTGCTGCACCGGTTCATCCTTGTGTTTGTTTCAAATAACCTTGCTAGCCCAAACCTTGTATCGAGAGGGAATACTTCTCATGCATCCAAAATCCTTGAGCCAACCACTATGCCATTTGTGTCCACCATACCTACCTACTACATGGTATTTCTCCGCCATTCCAAAGTAAATTGCTTGAGTGCTACCTTTAAACAATTCAAAATTTATCACCTCTGATTTGTGTCAATGTTTTATAGCTCATGAGGAAGTATGTGGTGTTTATCTTTCATTCTTGTTGAGCAACTTTCACCAATGGACTAGTGGCTTCATCCGCTTATCCAATAATTTTGCAAAAAGAGCTGGCAATGGGATTCCCAGTCCCCAATTAATTAACAAAAATAGACACTCCTCCATGGTATGTGATTGTTGGACGGCACCCGAAGGATTCGGTTAGCCATGGCTTGAGAAAGCAAAGGTGGGGAGGAGTGTCATCCAAATAACTAAAATAAAAAGGCACTCCTTCATGGTATGAGATTGTTGGCAGGCACCCGAGGATTCGGTTATCCATGGTTTGTGAAAGAAAGGTTGGAAGGAGTGCCACCCAAAAATAAAAATAAAATGGGAGCCGCTCTTTGAAGGTTTGTCTGGCAAGGGGGTTAGAGTGCCCACTACCATTTGTTGACAACAACAAACACCTCTCAAAATTTTACTTTTATGCTCTCTATATCTTTTCAAAACCAAAGCTCTAGCACAAATATAGCAATCAATGCTTCCCTCTGCGAAGGGCCTTTCTTTTACTTTTATGTTGAGTCAGTTCACCTATTTCTCTCCATCTCAAGAAGCAAACACTTGTGTGAACTGTGCATTGATTCCCACATACTTGCATATTGCACTTGTTATATTACTTTACATTGTCAATATCCATGAGATATACATGTTATAAGTTGAAAGCAACCGCTGAAACTTAATCTTCCTTTGTGTTGCTTCAATGCCTTTACTTTGAATTATTGCTTTATGAGTTAACTCTTATGCAAGACTTATTGATGCTTGTCTTGAAGTACTATTCATGAAAAGTCTTTGCTTTATGATTCATTTGTTTACTCATGTCATTTACCATTGTTTTGATCACTTCATTCATTACATGTGCTTACAATAGTATGATCAAGGTTATGATGGCATGCCACTCCAGAAATTATCTTTGTTATCGTTTACCTGCTCGGGACGAGCAGGAACTAAGCTTGGGTATGCTGATACGTCTCCGACGTATCGATAATTTCTTATGTTCCATGCCACATTATTGATGATATCTACATGTTTTATGCATACTTTATGTCATATTTATGCATTTTTCGGCACTAACCTATTAACGAGATGCCGAAGAGCCAGCTTGTTGTTTTCTCGCTGTTTTTGGTTTCGGAAATCCTAGTAAGGAAATATTCTCGGAATTGGACGAAATCAACGCCCAGGGGCCTATTTTCACACGAAGCTTCCAGAAGACCGAAGGAGTCACGAAGTGGGGCCACGAGGTGGCCAGACGCTAGGGCGGCGCGGCCCAAGCCCTGGCCGCGCCGGCCTGGTGTGTGGGCCCCCTGACCTATCTCCTCCGCCTACTTAAAGCCTTCGTCGCGAAACCCCCAGTACCGAGAGCCACGATACGGAAAACCTTCCAGAGACGCCGCCGCCGCCAATCCCATCTCGGGGGATTCGGAGATCGCCTCCGGCACCCCGCCGAGAGGGGAATCATCTCCCGGAGGACTCTTCACCGCCATGGTCGCCTCCGGAGTGATGTGTGAGTAGTTCACCCTCGGACTATGGGTCCATAGCGTAGCTAGATGGTCGTCATCTCCTAATTGTGCTTCATTGTCGGATCTTGTGAGCTGCCTAACATGATCAAGATCATCTATCTGTAATGCTATATGTTGTGTTTGTTGGGATCCGATGGATCTATGCTATGTTGATTATCAATCTATTACCTATGTGTTGTTTATGATCTTGCATGCTCTCCGTTATTAGTAGAGGCTCTGGCCAAGTTTTTACTCTTAACTCTAAGAGGGAGTATTTATGCTCGATAGTGGGTTCATGCCTCCATTAAATCTGGGACAGTGACAGAAAGTTCTAAGGTTGTGGATGTGCTGTTGCTACTAGGGATAAAACATCGATGCTATGTCCGAGGATGTAGTTATTGATTACATTACGCACCATACTTAATGCAATTGTCTGTTGTTTTCAACTTAATACCTGGAAGGGGTTCGGATGATAACCCGAAGGTGGACTTTTTAGGCATAGATGCATGCTGGATAGCGGTCTATGTACTTTGTCGTAATGCCCAATTAAATCTCACAATACTCATCATATCATGTATGTGCATGGTCATGCCCTCTTTATTTGTCAATTGCCCAACTGTAATTTGTTCATCCAACATGCTATTTATCTTATGGGAGAGACACCTCTAGTGAACTGTGGACCCCGGTCCATTTTTTTAATGGAATACAATCTACTGCAATACTTGTTCTATTGTTTTCTGCAAACAATCATCATCCACACTATACATCTAATCCTTTGTTACAGCAAGCCGGTGAGATTGACAACCTCACTGTTTCGTTGGGGCAAAGTACTTTGGTTGTGTTGTGCAGGTTCCACGTTGGCGCCGGAATCCCCGGTGTTGCGCCGCACTACATCTCGCCGCCATCAACCTTCAACGTGCTTCTTGGCTCCTACTGGTTCGATAAACCTTGGTTTCTTACTGAGGGAAAACTTGCCGCTGTACGCACCACACCTTCCTCTTGGGGTTCCCAATGGACGCGTGCTGTACGCGTATCAAGCACCACGCAGACGAGTCTCCTCAGCACGAAGCTCAGTCAGTACCTCTGAGATAGGAACACGGCCTCTAGCAAACAACTGAGCACGACGAGGCTCAAACTCTGGGCGAAGCCGAGACAGGAACTCATGGATCCTCTGGAAGTCCATATCTGAACGTACGGTCCGGCAACACTGGCAAGTACCACAGACAGCACTGCGAAGAGAGTCAAGCTGGCGCCAGATCGCCGCACTCTGGGTGTAGAACTCATCAACAGTAGAGTCACCCTGCTGAAGATCATGCTCCTGGCGCAACACAGACAAGTACAGAGAATCCCCAGAAGGCTGATAACGCTGACGAAGGTGAGACCACATCTCAGCAACAGTGGCGAGGCCGATAAACTCAGAAGCAAACTGTGGTTGAACACTCTGAGAAAGAACGGCAGCGGCCCTGGCATCCTCATCACACCACTGAGTATAGGTAGCCAAACTGTCACGGTAAGAGCCAAGAGCCTCTGAATAAGCAAGTACCTGCTCCTCATATGCCTCATCAGCAGTAGCCTCGGCAGACTTGGCTGCATCCCGATCAGCCTGAGTAGCATCCTCAGCAAGGGCCTGTGGCACGGACGGCGGAGTAGGAGGCACAGGAGCAGTGGGGCGCGACGGACAAGTGACCTCGCCAGTAAGAACACCCCACAGCCGAAGACCGCGCATGTGAATGCGCATAAAGGCGGCAAACTCTCCATAGTTGGTACCATCAAAGATCACTGGGCACCGAGGAATACTGACATACCCGGACGAAGACGACGCCATTTTTTTTCACTCAGATCTGGATCGGGCCAGATCCAGCTTTTCGTGGGAGCACACGGGAGAACCGCCCGTGGCCAGCAGCTGGCCGAACAGAGGAGGGCCCAGCCGGGGCGGGCACAGCCAGGACGGCGCCAGGCGGCGCAGCCAGCAGACACTGGCGCGGCCATCCGGGGCGGGCCAGCAGGAACGCGGCCGGGGCGTGGCCGAGTCGGGCCAGCAGGGGCTCGGCCGAGGCGCGGTCGGCAGGGGCGCGGCCGAGTCGAGCCGGGGCAGCGCCGGGTCGAGCTTGATGGCCTGAATGGAGCCGGAGACAGCAGATCGAGGCAGCGGGAGCTTCAAATCGAGCTCCAAAACGACGAAAAAGAAGATTATGGTGGAGAGAAGGAGGAAGGTGGAGCAGCGGCGACCGGAAAGATCATCGGCGGCGGTGCGGATCGAGCACGGAGTTGCAGCGTGCAAAGAGCTAGACCTAGAGCTCTGATACCATGTTGTGAATGAGCAACTAGTATTCACAGAGGGCCATAGGCCAGTACATGTACATGTGTGACAATGTGCAGGTAAGCCCCTCATATACTGGGGAATAACAGAGAAAGAACTATACAACTCTAACATATCACACACTCTGCACGTCATACGAAAGAACATTGGTACAATTTGCTGATGTTCTTGTAGTTTCACACGTGTGTATGCATGTGTGCTAGTTTGACGTTAGACAAACCGTAGTAAAAAGGTGAGACTTTGAGATAGATGGCTCATTTTCCTGTATAAATTATGTTACTAGTACATAATTAATAACCAGAACAAACAAACTAAATTTCAGTTTTGGGCGGTCTAGCTGCTGTTCGCTAAATATGCCCCCATCGATGTCTTTCTTAAGTGCAAACCGAGTGACGGCAGCTCGGTCAGCCAATCATTCAAGCATATATATATGCACGTCAAACTTTTGTATTTAAGGATAAGCGATGCATGATCTATCGGCCAATATTCAAAATCTTGCGAATTTTCTGTAATTTAAACAGGTAGTTGACCTAGACATATAGTATTTGCCAAATTTATACCTTATAGGCAGATCGATCTAGCCAGTGAAGCGCTCCACAGGTTCGTGACTATAGATAGTTTGCTTGTACGTACTGCACATACTGCATGCTATCTATATATTCTAAGTAGCTACTTGCAATATTACTATGAACCTCAGACCAAGCAAGTACATTGCATGCGATTTCACATTCCTTAATTAAGCATTGGGTTTATTTACGTTCGTGCGTAGGTCTCTCTAGCTACTTGCACATATGTTAGGTTTTATAAATGCGCCTACGACGTAATTAAACCTCAAGTGGCCACAGGGTTTATGCAGGCATCTACTGGTGAAAAGCACCATCAAGTTCACCATAATTGATCTCACAATTCTGGGTTCAAGTAGGACAACCCACCGCAAAGGCAATTCTACACCCATGCCAGGCCCCTCCACTCCACACTACGGGAAAACAATTCTTTGCCGTGCGACAGATCACACGGCAAAGGCCCTTATTTGCCCGGCAAAGGTTTTGCCATGCATCGACGCACGGCAACGTCTGCACGGCAACGCCTCCGACGGCAACGAAGACATTGCCGTGCGCCTGACCAAACTGCACGACAAAGGCCTTTGCCGTGCGCGGGATCTTTGCCGTGCGCGCGCCCCTTTGCCGTGCGCCACCTCGCTGCCGTGCGCCACCTCGTTGCCGTGCGCCACCTCGCTGCCGTGCGCCACCTCGTTGCCGTGCGCCATCAATCTTTGCCGTGCGCCCCCTCGTTGCCGTGCGCCTGCCTCTGCCGGACGTGCTCCCTTTGTCGTGCGGCAACACCCCAGCCCGCACGGCAAAGCCTCCTCCAGGCACACCCAGCAGCGTGCCAGGAGCACAGGTGAGCTCCACGTGGCGCCTTTGCCGTGTGTATGCACACGGCAAAGTGACCAAAAGTCCTTTGCCGTGTGCGGCCCCTGGATTTTTTTTTTCTGTTTTCCACTAATCCCTGCATTTCAAAATTGCATTTCACATATATATAACATATACAACATATATATTCACCATAGCATCACCAAACACATCAACAACACCACAAATACATCAACACACATAGTTTATGCATAACAAGTGCAATGTCCACAAATACATCAACACACATCAAGTACAAGTACAATCCATAACAAGTGCAATGTCCACAAATCCATCAACACACATCAAGACCATGCCATCAACCTTATTGTCCTCCTCCGCTTCCGCCGGCCTCATCGTCATTGCCTTGTGACATATAATCTACAAGGTTGATGGAATGAACATTTGCATTTGCATATTGAACACTTGAACAAGTACAAGTAGCGGGTTGGGCACAAGAGGACTCACCGCGGTTCATGCTCCGGATGATGTTCATGTTGTTCACGGTGAGAGGTGTCCCCGGGGTCTGAGTGGGCGGTGGCGGCATCCACGACATGGAGTAAGGTGGAGGAGCAGGAATACTCCCCGGTGGAGAAGACAGAGTCGTCTGGCTCATCAGCCAGCTCATTTGTGCCTGATGCTGCTGCATCATCTGCTGCTGCTGTTGCATCTGCAGCATCATCTGTGCCTCGCCGCTGCCGATACTCCGAACCTGCCGCTCCAAATTCCGTGCGTGTTCCTGGGCCGCCTGCTCCTTTTCTGCCATCTCCGCCTACGATGTGTCCGCGGTGTCATTAACATTTCAATGGAAAGCATGTGCATGTAAAGGAAAGGTAGAGGTCGGAGGAAGAACATACCCGTAACCGCTCGACAGCTAGATCCGAAGCCCGTGGCCGGGGCTCTACCTCAGGCTGGCCGCTCTTACGACCACGGCGGATCTGGCGGAGAGAGGGGACCGTCGCTGGGTCGACAACCCCGTCACCAAACCATAGGCGGCCATGCTTCAAGCCTTCTCCCGCAAGCACCGCAACCTCGGGGTCAAAGTCCTCGGCCTCCGGGTTGGCCTCCTCGCCGTACTTCTGCTTGAACTTGGAGACATAGGACGTGCACTGGGTCTCGGATTGCGGGTTAACCCACACGGACCCCGTCTCAGGATGCGGCGTCTTCCTTTGCTTCATCTTCTTCAGCACGGCAAAGACGTTAGGCTTCGCTCCAGTCCTCACTTCCTGCAAAAGAGAACATGTAATAAAGTGAAGTGGCACACCCTTGCGGAGTTAGCAAATATATAACATGAATTCAAATAATGAAGGAACCATTAATTTGCTCACCTCCTTCTGCAGGTGAAGAGAGATGGGGAGGCTGCCTTGGATATGCGATCCACCTCGCATCTCTGCCCGCTTCTTCTTGCCCTCCTCGTGCTTCTTGAGGTACTGGGGGCATGTCCACCACATGACCATCGCAAGGAAGCACCCGTCGTCTTCGCCGACGTACCGAGGAGGGTTCTACATGCACAAGATAAACCCATTATGGTAAAATAAACTACATGACGATAAAGAAATCAATAACACACAAATGCAAATACCTGCATGTACTGCCACGGCTGCATGAGCGTGTCGCGAGCGTCCTCCTTAGTCATGTGGACGAAGCGGTCGGCATGCCAGTTGCGGACGCACTGAATACGTGCCTCGTAGTGCATGCCAGTCACCCTCTTCCTTGCAAGCTGGTGGAGGACATCATCGCACGCATTTTCCTTGCCCTCGGCCTTCTTGAAGTATTTCTGCAACCATGCACATAGGTAAAACAAGGGGCATTAGTGCAATTATTGTCAACCAAGGAGAGTGTATGAATGGTAAGAAGTCCAAAGTCACGTACCCAAAATTTGCCAACAACGCAGTCCGCCAAGGTGCCGCGGCCAAGAGCATCTTCCGCGAGGCTGTAGTGCCACCACCTCCAAGCTACGTCGCAGCCACCACTAGGGAGATTGACTATCCCAGGGAAATACCTTCTAAGTAGGCCCCCAAGGATGTTCGAGTACCCACGTGGCGGCTTCGCGACGGGTCTTCATACGTGAACGAGCTGCACCATGAAACGACAACATCAATATGTATGTGATAATAATTTTGATAATGACAAAATTGTGATAACGAAATGCCAAAAATTAACATGTACCTCCTTCCATAGGGCACTAGAACAACATGGCTGTAGCGCCAGTGCTTCAGCGCGGGGAGCTGTGTTATCCCACGCCGATATGGCCTCCTATCACGTGGCCTCAGTCTCTCCAAAGCTGGAACGTACTCGTAATCCGGCGGCGCATCCCAAACTAGGTTTGGATCAGGATCAAACGGTAAGTTCCCCAACCCCTCATCCTCCGAGAGGTCCTCCTCGTCATCCGTGATTGGACCGCGTGTCTCCTCATCGTCATCAGGCTCGGCAAACCAATAATCATCAATGAAACCTGGAGGTGGTCCATCTGCATCGAGGTCAATCCCTGCTTTGAACGCCTCGAGCAAACTCAGGTCTTCCGGGGCACAAACATCCTCAGCTTCATCTTCTGCATTGTCTCCATCCATGCCCGCGTCTTCTTGTTCATCGTCTACGACCATGTCATCGATAGTCGGCAAGCCGATTGTGAAATGGCCGGGGAGCCCTTCTTCCCGATAAAACTCGACACTCCTTGCTCGAGGGGTCTACGCGGCGGTAATCGTCCTTGTTTGGCGGGGGCGGCCTATTGCGTGAAGGCACCGTCATCACAACATCCCATCCATGTAGACGTTTTGTCGGGTTTTTGCACGCGTACGGGAGATAGAATACTTGAAAGGCCTGGGTAGCCAAGATGTACACATCCTCTCCCTTATAAACGGAGTTCCTTTGAACTTCAACCAACCCAATTTCAGGATCCCGTCTCACCCGACGTGGGTCAAACCAATGGCATTTGAAGACGACGGGATTTAGCCCTTTGTGAAACCCGTAATTCAGCTCGTATATACCCTCGACTCTTCCATAGTAATGGAGCCCATCATCACCTTGACATACCACCCGTAATTCAGCTCGTATATACCCTCGACTTATCCGCTCAAGCCATATGTGGTAGTCATGACTCTTCAGTCCTTGTACTCGCAGCGTTTCAATGTTCAGGCCCCTCATCCAGTTGGCTGCGAACCCATCGGGGAAAAACAAGGAGTCCTTCATCCATTGGAAGACCTCCCCTTTTTGGGCCTTTGTGAGGCAGAACGGAGCGTGTGGCTTAGTCCAAGTTTTTTGGCACCATTAGGTGGCTGCATGTTCAACTCCGGCCTATCACACCACATTTCTTGATCAATTCGAGCCTTTATGTTATCCTTCGTCTTCTCGGTGTCCACAATCGTGCTCCAAATGGCTTCACCGATATTCTTCTCGGTGTGCATTACATCAATGTTATGCGGGAGCTCGAGAAACTCAAAGTAAGGGAGCTTCCATAAGCACGGCTTGTGAGTCCATTGGTGTGTCTCCCCATATCCCAAGAAACCATTCCCATCGGGGCTAGGGTCGAAGAGCATCTAACTCGGCCTTGATTTCCGTTCCGGTCTTCGGAATTGGCTTCGGGCCACGGACAACACGGCCTTTCTTGAAACTCTTTACATCACTCCCGTATGCATGCCTCCGCTCAAGGAACTGTCGAGCTTCATCAAAGCATGAATACTTGCCTCCCTTGTTTAGCCGAATAAAGTAACGGCACATGCCGCACCGTGGGCAAGGCCACTTCCCATGTGTACACCACCCGCGGAACAAAGCACGTGCTTGGCAGGTCATGCGTGGGACGTGTGGTACCACACATACATATCGAAGTACACCTTCTTTGATGTGTCATATGTTCGGATCCCGCGACCTTCCCGAGCCACGAACCAAGTCATCCACCAGCGGTTCCGGGTACACATTCATGTTCTTACCCGGGTATTTGGGCCCCGGGATTAGCATCGACACAACATGTTCTCTGATCTCATGCAGACGCCAGGGGAGGTTCATGGGAATAACAAACACTGGCCAACAACTGTATACTGCAGCCGACATACCATATGGATTGAACCCATCGGTTGATATCGCAACTGCTATGCTCCTCGGGTCACCTGCTTTCAGTGGAAATTTCTTGACAAAGTTCTTCCATGCAGTACCATCCGACGGATGTATCATCTTATCGGTGTATCTGTTTCCTTCCACGGCCCACCTCATCTGCTGGGCAGTATCCTCGGTCATGAAGAGCCGCTGGATCCTCGGTAGAACTGGAAGATAGCGGAGGATATTCTTGGCAATCATGGTCTGCCTCTTCTGACCATCACCATTGCGGTCTACCTCAAAGTACCTAGAGGAATTGCATTTGATGCAATAATTTGTGGCAGCGTGCTCCTCTCTGAATAGCATGCATCCCTTTGGACAAGCGTGTATCTGCTGAGATGTCATCTTAAGGTCACTGAGCAATTTGGTCGAATAGTAGAAGTTTTGCGGTAACAGGTGCCCTTTCGACAGAAGGCTGCCTACGATGACCAGAAGTTCATCGAATCCATCTCTGCACAAGTTCCTATGGCACTTCAAGGCCATAAGGCGAGCGATGGCATCTAGTTGGGTAAACTCTGTATTTTCATGTAGGGGTTTCGCGAAGCAAACGGAGCCTCATAATACTCCTTTGTGTTTTCCTCCGGGTCCTCACTTGTCTCCGCATCCCGAGGTGTCTCCACCTCTACATGAGAGCTTTCAGGGCACATTACAATTAGCCAAGTTTTCTAAGCACCTATCAAAACCGAGTGTCATATTCCCCCTAGGTTGAATCCGCCGCACCTCCTTCCTAGCACGTTTCTTTGCCTTTTCTCCATGGTAAGTCCAAATCTTGTAGGACGGTGTGAACCCAAACTTGATCAGGTGCATACTCATAGTGTCCTTGTCCTGTGCCTTTTGGTTAGCGCACTTACTACAAGGGCACCAAACTCTTATAGGTTCGCTAGGGATGGCAAACGCCCTATCCACAAGCTTGCTCGGTCTTTTCTCCCCATTCATCAGTATAGTTCCACTGACTGATTCTGCCATCGTACATCCAGCCACGATTATCCATCCTCTAATCAGCAACAAAACAGACGAACATAGCATTTATATATCAAATAGGAAATAAATGCATCATATCTTTTTTTACGCGTGCATCAACCTGAAACTCTACTAGGTGGGCTCCTAGCAGCCGCCGGATCCGTAGATTGAGTACGTTCTCCCAGCTCTACCCCGATCCGAGACGAATTTCGGCAGCACCTCCCCGCTGCTCTCCCGATACACGTCTCGGCAAAAAGCCGAGAGGGGTGTGCATCCGGAGAACAACGGGGAGGCGCTACCGAAATCCTATCTCGGATCGGGGTAGAGCAGGGAGAACGTACCCAACTACGCATCCGCCGGCTGTCCCGATAAATGCCGTAAGAGTTACGGTTCATAATATGCGAGACCACTAATGCATAATTATCCGCGTAACCCTTACGGTCGGGAAGAGACGCCTAGGTATCGCGACAGACTTGGTGATCTAGACACAAAAAAAACCTAGGTACAAGAGAGGCGAACAGATTCTCACCCTCGAAGCGTGATCGACAGCCGGCGAAGAAGACCAACGACCCTCCAGCAACGCTCCTCAAGCACCCCGACAACGCCGGCCCCTGTGTCCACCTCGAAACATCGTCTGCATAGCGAGAAAAGTAATTAGCGATAAAGAACTTTTGCTAAATCCCACTATTTTAAATACAATATTTGTAATAAATTGTGCCCTCCAATTTCTAAAATAATTTCTATACTAAACTTCCCTATTTTCATGCATATTTATTGTAACTACTAATTACCATGCATATTATTTTATACAAGGTTCAAAAAAGCATGTAACCCTATAATATGTTGTAAATTTGTATCCTAAGCGAGGGGATGAAGGCGCCGCACATGGCACGGAGCGCCTCCATTCTGCGTCGGGTGCAGCCCGTGCATGTACTTGCGGCCATCCCGCCTCCATCCACACAGCCGCGGGTGCGGCCTCGGGCGCCTCCCCTTCTCCTCCTGCTCCTCCTCCTTCCCCTGGCCGTTGCCGCCCTACACCGCCATTGCCGCGCCTCACGCAATATCACTTCTTCTACTCCTCTACTACATGGTTTGGTGCACCGGCTCGTCCGGTTTGGAACTTCGCGCTCATCCCCTTCCCTCTATCTATCGACGAGTGCAGGGCACAACAACGGGACAGAGAAGGGGAGAGTTGCCATACCTATCGCGCGGGAGGCTGGCCGGGGCGGCGACGGCGGACGGGGCAGGTGGGTCGGGGGCGAGCAGCAGCGGGCGAGGCCACGGGCGAGCTCGGGGGCGAGCAGCCGGGGGCGGGCGATCAGCGTCGGTGACATAGGCATCCCCAATGGGCCTGCCGAAGATAGTACCCTGGGTTTACTGAAGGCCCACGACCCGAAGAATATGAAGATTCGGAAGCCCAAGTTGATATTAAGGAAAGTTAGAATTGTAATAGAGGTGGTGTTTGTAATCTTGCGGGATGAGTTGTAAACCTTCCCGGACTTTGTAACTTGTACAACACGAATCCCTCGGCTCCACCTCCTATATAAGGGGGAGTCGAGGGACAAAGAAAGCATCGAATCATTGTCTCTCAAACCCTAGTTTTCATAATCGTCGAGTACTTTTCGGCTGAAACCTTCGAGATCTACTTGCCCTCTACTTCCAACGAAAACCTAGTCTACAACCCGTAGGCATTGGCAAGTTAATCCCTTGTCAATTGGCGCCGTCTGTGGGGATTAGAGGCGTCAAGGATCTGGTCTCGATGGCACGTTCAAGATCGTCGATTTCGTCAACTGCAAGATCATCGACTTCGTCAACTGCAAGCAACGCAATGGATCGAGGTAAACAGATCGCAACTGATCTTGTCGATTTTGTGCCTCACCCACCCTCCCGTTTGGATGCATATGCGTATCTGGCGGAGCCTATGGAGATGACGTTCGGAAGATTCCACTTTCGAGTCGAGAAAGAGGGAACGTATCGTCTCGAAGTTCCGATCTCGTCGGGATTTTCGGCGGTCGATTCCGATTTTTCAAGCTCAACATCATCGATCGAGTCAGGAGAGGAAGAAACTTCGTCGTCACGCTTCATCAGCACTAGGGCAAGAGAAAAGCTCGCCAAGATCTTCAATGACATGTCGCTTGAGTCATCTGCGGACTCCTATATAAGCGATGACTCAAGCAGTGTCGACGCCTTCAACTTCATCGACAAATCCACTACAGTGGGCAAGGTCTTCACCAATCTTCATGATGGTGTCACCAAACCCAGCATAGATCTGAATGCAAAATATCATCAGATTTATGTCATCGGAGAGCCAAGCCATGATCAAGAGGAAACATCGGAGGCTTTCGACGATTTGGGAAATCCATACGTTGATCCCTCTGATTTGCGACGTGGCCTAGGCAACAAATATATCGGGTCACAGCCGTGAGACAGAGTTCAACTTCCACAAGCAGCATGGGATAGAGCCGCAAGAGCTATGGATGGTTCAGAACCAATGGCCACCACAGCCACGTGATACGTCTCCGACGTATCGATAATTTCTTATGTTCCATGCCACATTATTGATGATATCTACATGTTTTATGCATACTTTATGTCATATTTATGTGTTTTCCGGAACTAACCTATTGACGAGATGCCGAAGGGCCGGCTCCTCGTTTTCTGCTGTTTTTGGTTTCAGTAAATCCTAGTAAGGAAATATTGTCGGAATCGGACGAAATCAACGCCGAAGATCTTAGAATCCCCGGAAGCATCCAGAACACACGAGAGAGGCCAGAGGGGGGCCACAGGCCCACCAGAGCATAGGCTGGCGCGGCCTAGGGGTGGCCCGCGCCCCCCTATGGTGTCGTCGCCTCGTTGACCTTCTGACGCCGCCTCTTCGCCTATTTAAGCCCCCTCGACCTAAAACCTCGATACGAAAAGCCACGGTACGAGAAACCTTCCAGAGCCACCGCCATCGCGAAGCCAAGATCTGGGGGACAGGAGTCTCTGTTCCGGCACGCCGCCGGGACAGGGAAGTGCCCCCGGAAGGCTTCTCCATCGACACCACCGCCATCTCCATCAACGCCGCTGTCTCCCATGAGGAGGGAGTAGTTCTCCATCGAGGCTCGGGGCTGTACCGGTAGCTATGTGGTTCATCTCTCTCCTATGTACTTCAATACAATAATCTCATGAGCTGCCTTACATGATTGAGATTCATATGATGATGCTTGTAATCTAGATGTCGTTATGCTAGTCAAGTGAATTTTACTTATGTGATCTCCGGAGACTCCTTGTCCCACGTGTGTAAAGGTGACAAGTGTGTGCACCGTGTGGGTCTCTTAGGCTATATTTCACGTAATACTTATTCAACTGTTATGAATGGCATAGTGAAGTGCTTATTTATATCTCTTTATGATTGCAATGTGTTTTGTATCACAATTAATCTATGTGCTACTCTAGTGATGTTATTAAAGTAGTTTATTCCTCCCGCACGGTGTAATGGTGACAGGTGTGTGCATCCGTGTTAGTACTTGGCGTAGGCTATGATTGTGATCTCTTGTAGATTATGAAGTTAACTATTGCTATGATGGTATTGATGTGATCTATTCCTCCTACATAGTGTGAAGGTGACAGTGTGCATGCTATGTTAGTACTTGGTTTAGTCGTGTTGATCTTTCATGCACTCTAAGGTTATTTAAATATGAATATTGAATTGTGGAGCTTGTTAACTCCAGCATTGAGGGTTCGTGTAATCCTACGCAATGGTGTTCATCATCCAACAAGAGAGTGTAGAGTATGCATTTATCTATTCTGTTATGTGATCAAAGTTGAGAGTGTCCACT
The DNA here is from genome assembly GCF_022539505.1 of Lolium rigidum. Lineage (NCBI taxonomy): Eukaryota > Viridiplantae > Streptophyta > Magnoliopsida > Poales > Poaceae > Lolium > Lolium rigidum. The sequence continues at coordinate 127,940,380 of NC_061514.1, forward strand.
AGTGAAAGTATGATCCCTAGGCCTTGTTCCTAAATACCGCTATCGCTGCTTGTTTACTGTTCTACTGCGTTACTACTGCTGCGTTACTACTGCTTGTTTACTGTCCTGGGCAAAGCACTTTTCTGGTGCCGTTGCTACTGCTCATACTTATTCATACTACCTGTATTTCACTATCTCTTCACCGAACTAGTGCACCTATTAGGTGTGTTGGGGACACAAGAGACTTCTTGCTTTGTGGTTGCAGGGTTGCATGAGAGGGATATCTTTGACCTCTTCCTCCCCGAGATCGATAAACCTTGGGTGATCCACTTAAGGGAAACTTGCTCGCTGTTCTACAAATCTCTGCTCTTGGAGGCCCAACACTGTCTACAGAAAAGGAGGGGCGTAGACATCAAGCTATTTTCCGGCGCCGTTGTCGGGGAGGAAAGGTAAAAGGCACTCATACTTCGGTTCCAGTGTACGATACTCTTCCGGCGCCATTGTGTTTGTGCTCGAAGCTATTTCCTTTAGATCCCGCAATTGCAACTTTTTGTTTCTTGTTTACACTAGTTAGGCATAATGGAAAACAACAAAAATATGAGAGATCTTTATGAACTTTATCTTGAATTAGGACATGATGTGTTTGAAGAGAGAATTAAGAAACCCATGGAACTTTATATGCATGCTAATGGGAATGTTATTAATATGAATGCTTTGAACACTATTGTTGCTAATGCTATGGAAAATTCTAAGCTTGGGGAAGCTGGTTTTGATGAGCATGATATTTTTAGTCCCCCAAGCATTGAGGAGAAAATTTACTTTGATGATACTTTGCCTCCTATTTATGATGATTATAATGATAGTAGTCTTTTGCTGCCACCTGTTATGGAGGATGAATTTGATTATGATTACAATATACCTCCTATATTTGATGATGAGAATAATAATGATAGCTACTTTGTTGAATTTGCTCCCGCTACAACTAATAAAATTGAGTATGCTTATGTTGGGAGTAGTAATAATTTTATGCATGAGACTCATGATAAGAATGCTTTATGTGATAGTTATATTGTTGAGTTTGCTCATGATGCTACTGAAAGTTATTATGAGAGAGGAAAATATGGTTGTAAAAATTTTCATGTTACTAAAACACCTCTCTTTCTGCTGAAATTTTTGAAGCTACACTTGTTTTATCTTCCTATGCTTGTTACTTTGCTCTTCATGAACTTGTTTATTTACAAGATTCCTATGCATAGGAAGCATGTTAGGCTTAAATGTGTTTTCAATTTGCCTCTTTGATGCTCTCTTTTTGCTTCAAATACTATTTCTTGCGAGTGCATCATCAAAACTGCTGAGCCCATCTTAATGGCTATAAAGAAAGAACTTCTTGGGAGATAACCCATGTGTTATTTTGCTACAGTACCTTTGTTTTATATTTGAGTCTTGGAAGTTGTTACTACTGTAGCAACCTCTCCTTATCTTAGTTTTGTGTTTTGTTGTGCCAAGTAAAGTCGTTGATAGTAAGGTTCATACTAGATTTGGATTACTGCGCAGAAACAGATTTCTTTGCTTTCACGAATCTGGGCAAAATTCTCTGTAGGTAACTCAGAAAATTATGCCAATTTACGTGAGTGATCCTCAGATATGTACGCAACTTTCATTCAATTTGAGCATTTTCATTTGAGCAAGTCTGGTGCCTCGATAAAATTCGTCAATGCGGACTGTTCTGTTTTGACAGATTCTGCCTTTTATTTCGCATTGCTTCTTTTGCTATGTGGGATGGATTTCTTTGTTCCATTAACTTACAGTAGCTTTGGGCAATGTCCAGAAGTGTTAAGAATGATTGTGTCACCTCTGAACATGTGAATTTTTATTATGCACTAACCCTCTAATGAGTTTGTTTCGAGTTTGGTGTGGAGGAAGTTTTCAAGGGTCAAGAGAGGAGGATGATACAATATGATCAAGAAGAGTGAAAGCTCTAAGCTTGGGGATGCCCCGGTGGCTCATCCCTGCATATTTCAAGAGGACTCAAGCATCTAAGCTTGGGGATGCCCAAGGCATCCCCTTCTTCATCGACAAATTATCAAGTTCCTTCTCTTGAAACTA
>NC_061514.1:127942564-127958583 GCF_022539505.1 Lolium rigidum
GATGACCCACAAGTATAGGGACGCTTCGAGGGAAGTAAAACCCAATTTATTGATTCGACACAAGGGGAGACAAAGAACACTTGGAAGCCTTAACAGTGGAGTTGTCAATTCAGCTGCACTCGGAAACGGACTTGCTCGCAAGGGTTTATCAGTAGTAACAGCTTTATAAGCGATAGCAGATAGTGAAATAACGACGACAGAGTAACAAAGACAGCGAGTAGTGATTTTAGTAAACAAGCAGGATTAAAATACTCGTAGGCACGGGGACGGATAACGGGCGTTGCATGGATGAGAGAAACTCATGTAACAATCATAGCAGGGCATTTGCGAGATAATAATAAAATGGTGTCCAAGTACAAAGCAATCAATAGGCATGTGTTCCATATATAGTCGTGCGTGCTCGCAATGAGAAACTTGCACAACATCTTTTGTCCTACCAGCTGGTGGCAGCCGGGCCTCAAGGGAAACTATCTGGATATTAAGGTACTCCTTTTAATAGAGTACCGGAGTAAAGCATTAACACTCCGTGAACACATGTGATCCTCACATCACTACCATTCCCTCCGGTTGTCCCGATTTCGTCACTTCGGGGCCATTGGTTCCGGACAACGACATGTGTATACAACTTATAGGTAAGACCATAAACAATGAATATCTTGATGAAGCAATAACATGTTCAGATCTGAGATCATGGCACTCGGGCCCTAGTGACAAGCATTAAGCATAACAAGTTGCAACAATATCATCAAAGTACCAATTACGGACACTAGGCACTATGCCCTAACAATCTTATGCTATTACATGACCAATCTCATCCAATCCCTACCATCCCCTTCGGCCTACAGCGGGGGAATTACTCACACATGGATGGGGGAAACATGGCTGGTTGATGTAGAGGCGTTGGCGGTGATGGCGGCGATGATCTCCTCCAATTCCCGTCCCGGTGAGTGCCGAACGGAGACTTCGGCTCCCGCGACGGAGTTTCGCGATATGGCGGCGTTCGGAGGGTTTCCGGCGACTTCGACTTCTCTCCGTGCGTTTTTAGGTCGAGGCCGATAAGTAGTCCGAAGGAGGGCGTCGGAGGCCGGCCGAGGGGCCACACCACGGGCCGCGCGGGCCCCCCGGGTCGCGCCGCCCTATGGTGTGGGGCCCTCGGGCCTCCACCTTAATTGTCCTTCTCGGCTCCGTCATTATTCGGGAAAATAGGGCCTTCGCATAAATTCCGAGGATTTTCCCGAAAGTTGGATTGCTTGCACAAAAACGAGACACCAGAGCAGTTCTGGCTGAAAACAGCGTTAGTCCGTGTTAGTTGTATCCAAAATACACAAATTAGAGGCAAAACAATAGCAAATGTGTTCGGGAAAGTAGATACGTTTTGGACGTATCAACTCCCCCCAAGCTTAGCTTATTGCTTGTCCTCAAGCAATTCAGTTAACAATTGAGCGATAAAAGAACTTTCATGAACACATTTGCTCATATGATGTATATATTCTCATGCTATGGCTAATACTTAAGCAGTTCATAATGAGATACATGCAAATAAGATCATCTAACAGACTATGTCAATCATGGAGAGGTACCAACAATTAATAATAAGCATCATGAATCATGTATATAAGCAGGATTGCAATGTTCATAAGAGAGTATGATAAAGTGGTATCTCGCTTGCCTGTATTTGATTGGCAAAACATAAATGCCCGGCACCTCTGGAGTTCATAGAAAGACTAGAAGTAGTGATTGTCAAAAGATAAATGCATCAAAGTTATACCACAATCAATCATATTTTGAGACAAGCATATTATACTAAGAATGACAGTTGTGCTCTCAAGATAGTGCTCAAAGAAGTAATGGAGACACAACATAAAAGTAAAAGATTGACCCTTCGCAGAGGGAAGCAGGGATTAACATGCGCTAGAGCTTTTCATTTTTATAAAGACAGGGAGTAAAATTATTTTGAGAGGTGTTTGTTGTTGTCAACGAATGGTAATGGGTACACTAACTACCTCGCCAACCGGACTTTCAAGAGCGGCTCCCATGAATTATTGCATATTTATGTGGCACTCCTTCCAACCTTTCTTACACAAACCATGGCTAACCGAATCCTCGGGTGCCTGCCAACAATCTCATACCATGAAGGAGTGCCTTTTTATTTTAGTTTTATTATGATGATGACACTCCCCCCAACCTTTGCTTACACAAGCCATGGCTAACCGAATCCTTCGGGTGCCGACCAACAATCACATACCATGGAGGAGTGTCTATTTAAGTTAATTAATTTGGGACTGGGAATCCCATTGCCGACTCTTTTTGCAAAATTATTGGATAAGCGGATGTGCCACTAGTCCATATGAGAGTCCGTCAAAAGTAAATGACAAGGTTGAAAGCTAAACACCACATACTTCCTCATGAGCTATGAAACATAAACACAAATTGAGAAACATTTTGAAGGTTTTAAAGGTAGCGCATGAGAATTTACTTGGAATGGTTTGAAATGCCATGCATAGGTATTTATGGTGGACACTCTGGAATAACTTGGTTTTCATGTGTTTGGAAGCACGAGCAGCGTTCCCGCTCAAGTACAAGTGAAGGCTAGCAATAGACTAGGGAGCGACAAATGAAGAGAGCAATGAATTGTCATAATCATGCTTGCGGCAAAATAAATTAACGGAGGCATAAAAGTGATACAAGAACTCGAAGCAATATAGATCATCGAGGCTTAATTGACTTTTTGTTCAGTCATATGCATGCGTGAGCATGTGCCAAGTCGATATAAATGAATTATTCGAGAGGAGGATACCACAATGCCATACTTACTTATGAATAAAACAATGCAAGCAAACATCCATGACATGCTACTCATATTAATAAATTGGAGCTAAACATGAGAGATCATGAACTACTAGACTTTCTCAAATAACATATACCTCACATGAACCAACTAAGCATGCTCACATGGATGAGTATATGTACAAAAATGAAAACAAATAGAGTTCATACCGACGCCTCTCACCACAATCAGATTGTCGTAGATCGTCATTATTGCCTTTTCACTTGTGTAGCTTGGATAATATGAAATGAAAACCACGCTCCAGCCACCGAAGACCATTGAACTCATAAAGAACTTTACAAAACAAAGAAGAACAGCAAATATTTTTGGTGTTTTCGAATTTGAGAACAAGAGCAAAAGGAAACAAGCGAACAAAGCAAAATCTTTTTGGGTTTTCTTATAGCAAACTAGCAATAGCAAATAAAGTGAAACAAATGCAAGAAACCAAAGCAAACAATTGGTGAAGAGAAACAACAGAAATATTTTTGATCTTTTTGTGTTTTGGGAAGGAAACAAAGCAAAAAACAAGAAATAGCAAACTAAAAGAAACACAGAAAAGCGAGATGGCAGAAATCTGCCAAGACCTGACAGCAGTACAGAAATCGATTTTTACAAAAATCTTACGTTGCTCAGATCGAAAAGTGTTCAACTAATGAAAGTTAGATAACAACCTGGGGAACCTGCAAAAAAATTGGCAGCTCAAAATAACGCTCTGGCTATTTTTGAGAATTTTTACGGTAACGTTCCAGAATCTGTTTTCGAGCAGCACTTCCCCAAATATTATCTTCTTCTCATTAGAAAACCACTCAAACGAACAAAACAAGTATGTACAAGTATCCAGCAACCATAATATGCAAAGAATGAGTGATGCCGGTATACCTCCCCCCAAGCTTAGGCTTTTGGCCTAAGTGGAGTTCAATCCCATCGATCCCATGAAGTAGTGTCTCCGTAGTATGACGAAGATGGATCGTATTCCGGGTATGTACTAGAGGAAGCACCCGGATATATGACGGTATGGTCGTAGGAGGCCCCGGCGTCCTCGGAGTCATGTTGCTGGTGGAAGTCTTTTATCTTCAAATGCTCATCCACTTCCTCCTTAGTGCACGACCATGATTGCCTGTCAATACTTAACAAACCTAGTTGGGGAAGAGGAATTTCTTTCTCATCCCCGTCAGAAAACAACATTCTATACACCATCTGTACCTAATAATAAAAGCAAAAGGGTTTCTCCCTCGGTCGTCCGTCCAACTTAAAACCGTCCTTAAAGTTGATACAAATTACCCACCATGCCACTCGTAAGTAAATAGTCAATCTATACCTAATAATAAAAGCAAAAGGGTTTCTCCCTCGGTCGTCCGTCCAACTTAAAACCGTCCTTAAAGTTGATACAAATTACCCACCATGCCACTCGTAAGTAAATAGTCAAATAAAAAAAAAAACGCTTCGTTCTGTTTCCATCGTACTCCTGCGTCGCCTTCCCTGGCCTTGCCCACTTGCGTCGCTCCCCGACCTTGACCGGATCCATCGACTCCGCCATCGCCCTTCATCGCTCGATTCCTCGCCATCTGCGCTGAGTAGGAATCTTTCCAAATCCCCGATGCCCTTGACGTGGCTCCGGTGGTAGCGCCACTGGCCGTTCCGGCCGTATTCCGGCGAAGCATCCGACCTTATATCAACGCGGATCCATCCGGCCCACGCTTGCTGACCAGCCTCCGAGCTACAGCTCCGATGTCCTTACCTGCTCCACCACCGGAGGCACGCTGCAGGGGGAGACCTGATCCAGTGGTCCTCCTTGACGGAGGCCAATGGCCCCTGCCCCTCGACCTGCTCCTCGCCAGGGGGAGCCTAGCAGGTTCCCGTCCAAGGCTGTCCTTATGCGTTCGTTGTCTTTTGCATCCTGATTCCTGATACTGCGGTAGTTGCTTGCATTGCTGGGCTCAACTCTGAACCATCGTCGCAAATTACTTTAAGGGAATCTACTCGTTTTGCTTTCAATTGAGTGATCAGTACGAGAGTGCTGACTCCTACTAGGAGCACACCCGATCGGTCCACAGGCTGGCTTTTCAGAGGAATTCGCTAGCAGTATTGCCTCTGTTAGAGGCTACCCTCATCTCTCTTGATCTGAGAAATTTGTTGCAACCAGACCTACCGGTACATACTAGCTTCAATTTTATCAGTAGCGTCGGCTGGAGTTTCTATTTTCGGATTAATAGAGAGCAAATTTTGGACGAGTTACGTCAAATTCTGAGGCATTATCAATTTTTCAGTAGTGTAGTAGTACTACCTGTTGCTCATGGATATAGTATTTTGCCTGTGCATGATGGCGGACAAGTTATGGCTGAGCGGTTCTACAAAAATATCATGGACTCTGATCGGGCATGAGGTCAGTTAGCACTTTACAACCGTGGTAAGTTAGCTCTTCAAATTCAGTATGTTTAGTTCTAATGCAGCTATTTTTGTTTTTGTCAGTTCGATAACAATTAAAAATTAGTTTATATACGTGGTCTAGGTGCCTCTAAAACATGGGCAGAGGATAAGATGTAAGATGGTCTCAAGCTTCGTGTGGGCTAAATTTTGAGTCCGCTATGAATATCACATCTAATTTTGATGGTAGTACGACAAGAAAGTGATCCTTATCCTTACCGTAGATGTTTTGTCTCGTAAAAAAACATGAATTTCACGAGTAAAATTTTTCAGGGCTTAAACCAGTCAATATATGGTCGCCGCCTGCGGCAGCGATCCCGGCCAGCTGTGGTGAAACCCTCTACGTTCTTGTGAACCTCATGCATGGTGTGCCGCTCCGGACTTGGCCGGCCGCCATATACTGCTAGGAGTCTTACAAGTCTAGCTTGCTTCTCCGCTACAGAATCGTTGAAAAAAAGTGTCCTGAGTTTTACAAGTTCAGCACTCCAGCCTGCTTTTCCATTAGAGATTGCTGAAGAGAAGTGTCGTGTGGATGATCAAGAGTCTCTATGTTGCATGACCGGTGGATATCTGATATCAAGTATAGTGTGGCCAGTTTCACAATATTCAAAGATATTTTTTTTGAAACAAGGCAAAAGCTTTGCCTTTCATTGATATAGGAGAAAAGAGTTGGCCCGTTTATGAGGAAAACTGGCCAAAAACCGTTACAACACGACACCACACGCCAGCCCCGAGGCTGCGCTCCACACGGGTCGACGACCAACCGGGTCGACACCACACCTCAACGCAACAGGCAGAGGCGAAAAGACCGGAGCCACTGCTCCAACTACCACACCGACCCCGAGCCCGCGTCCCACCTGGCCGAAGACGAACCCGCCTCCACCGAAACCGCCAAAACACTCCACAAACCCCTCTGACCAGCGGACGTCCAAAGCGAGGCCCCAAGAGGCAAAGCGACACAAGAGCGCCGCTCTCGCCCGATCCCGTGAGGGATCTAGGGTTTCCCCCGGAGAGCCCGGGCGGAGATCAAGAGACACCCGCTTCGATGATACCTTCAAGAAGGAAGCGGCGCCCACGGGCGTCACCGTCGTCGGTCCTGGCTGGCCGCCAAGACAAAGCTTTCGCCCAGCGAAGAGTCCCAAGAAAACTCGCGCCCGCCCAAAAGAGGACCGGCACAGACCACCACCTGCAACCGCCGGATCGCGAACCCCGGAGCAACGCGCCTGTAGCCAACGGAGCAACGCCGAAGAACACCGTGGGCGCCGCCGGAACGCCACATAGAGGGGACGCCGACCAACACCAACACGGGGCCCGAAGACGAACGCCGAAGCCCGCAGACAAGAACTCCTAGATCCGACCGCCAAGCCGTCCACGCGGCCACCGCAGCCGCCACACCGCCGAGGAAAACCGAGGCCGCCGTACCGTCGCGCCCCTCACCGAGCACCTCCTCCCAGGGACATGTCGCGCCCGCCCTGGCCTCCACACGCCGGCGACGACACTCCAACCACCGCGCCGCACGGCCCCAGCACGCAACAACGCCACCAACGCAGACCTCCCGCAGCAACCTCGTGGCCAACACCGAAGCCGCCGCCGCGCAGCCCTCACGGATCAGGGCCCTCGCCGTGGCCGCCGCCGCTGCCCGGGGGCACCGCCCCAGTACTCCACCACCCAGCTGCTGCAGCAAGCCGCAGCACCTCCACGACCAGGGGGGCCTGCGCCGGCCAGCCGCCGCGCCGCCACGGCCAACCCGGCCCAGATCTGGCCCGGCCGCCCATGACCGCCGGAGCACCACGCGCCGCCAGCGGCTAGAAGAGCCACCGCGCCCGCCTAGCAGCCACGCCCGCAGCACACCGGCGAGCTCCACCGCCCGCCGCCGCGCCCTCCGCCCTGAGCCGCGCCCGAGCGAGCTCCTTCTCGCCAGGGACGCGGGAGGGGAAGAAGCGCCCCGCCGCCACCTTCCTCGGGGAGCGCGCAGCTTTGCCGGCCCCCCTCCGGCGGCGGCGAGGCAAGGAAGGGAGGAGGTTGGGGGCTAAGCGCGGCGGCGGGTTTGCCCCTCGGCCGCCAGAGGAGGGCGACGCGAGGGGTGAGGGAGATGTTAGTTAGTGTGCACGTCCACAAGGGTGTTGTTTGAACAGCTTACCAGGATAACCACAAACACAATATTCAAAGATGGGTCTTCTTGGAAAGAATCTACAGTGCGTGCTTTCTCTACTGGGTATATGTTGCTGAATGTATTCCCAATAGCCAAATTAGCACATCTCACAGTGATTTTTTTTCCTGCTATCATGAGAAGATATGACTCTACATAGTGATGTTGTGTTACAACTTGGCCCGAACTGCTAGATTTTGTGTGGACAGAAGTATCAATGGGGTTGGTGCTACATGGACTCAGATTTAATTTGGGAAAAACTCGTGTATAGAGCATGAATAAGATAAAAGTAGTTTAATGGCGCTTTCTCTCGAAAAGTGAAATGCTTATTTATTAATAGAATTTTTTTGTTCTTATCATAAACGTTGGAGTTAGCTGCTGGTATTAGGTATAGTTACAAAGAAGAGAAGTGTCGACACTGATGGTTTGCTAGAACGGTAGAGTACGTGTTTATCCCGATGCAACGCATGGGTACTTTTGCTAGTTATTACCTAAGTTACAAACAGGCCAGTGACGAGGGGATAGTTTCTTTCGGGAAGTTTCCTTCAAACTATTCAGTCGGAACTTGTCATTTCTTTTCTAAGCTAAGTACTTTCGATTTTGTTATGAAAAATAGCACGCATGTACATACATGCATCTTCTACATGTAAAAAAGTTGTTTGGAATTTTTGGAGATAAAAAATACGGATATTTAGGCCAGCAAGTTGGTACATAAATATCTAGGTTTCACTGAGTATTTTCGTCAACTCCCCTAAATATTTCTTTTCCATGGTTTTGGCATGCAGTGCCTGGTCGTCGTCTGCCCGTAGCCATTATTTCTTTGCAGAAACGGCCAAAAGTAGCCTTTGAAAGGTCTAGGTTTTTTGGATAAAGGTCTAGGTAACGTACGCAAGAAAATGAAACCATGAATGTCTCTTTCAGCCGAAGGATTCTCCTTCGATAACTGCACTGGCCTCGTTTAAGGTTAACTTGGGTCTACACTACGCAGCGTGGTAGTCTCGAAAGTCCAAACTTAGCATAAACTTCAAATGTTGGCACATATATAATTGCCTCCAAGTAGCAAAATTAGCAAGCGGGGGCGGCAGCACATGAGAAGTATAGAGTCTTATTTTTAATGATAAAAATTCAAGATCTATCATTAATTAGTTGTGGCAATATTATTGTTGAAATTATTGTTTTGAGAGGATGGACTTACTCAAGGGTGAAAATGCAAGGTTTGTCTTTAATTGGCTGTGTGTGACAATAACCTTGTTAAAGACATTGTTCTATGAGCACAGGCTTCAGATGTTGTCTTGACAGTGATTTGTGTTGCAGCTATGAAGTTTTGATCACTGTAGCGGGATCTTTTTTTTTTTCCTTTTTGTAGTATGGTTGTGTGCATACGTAATGCATTTAGGATATTTCGTTGTTGCAGAGGTTAGATGTAATTACTATCTTCGTGATACTAATACATTCTCTTTGTCGAAACAGTAGTTAACTATTACTAGTTTACTGCTACGTCTATTCATTTATATAAACATGCATTTCAATTTTCAACATATTAAACAGAGATTGTGATAAATTGGTTCATGAACATGGTAATAGTTATCACAAACAGAGATATGATAGCTTCTTGCAGCTTTGCTCTATTTGCTTCTTGGCATAGGTTAATTTTCTATGTTTCTGGTCGCGGTCATGCATGCGGCGCTGCAATTTTGAAGCATGTTTAAGCAAAGTAGTGATCTGCCTCATCTGCCTATGAGAACTGAGCATGGTGTGGCGTTGAGTTTTGGCGCTCCAGCTTGCGTGTTTGTCCCTGCTGGGGATTACAAAATAGCGCTGTTATTCTTTCTTGTTCCCCCAATATATATGTGTGCTGTCTGATGCAAAAAAAAATTGATGCCCTTAAATTCATATCTAAAATTCTTATGACAATGATTTCCTAACCATGTGAACATAAGACTTTTACGAGTACTACATTAAAATATTTACAGTCAGAGTACGACTTTGAAGACTCACCTAGTATTATCTAAAGTAGAATCAGTGATAACAAAATGATGACTCTTCATAGCAGTAATATCGAGTCTCCTAGGGGCCAATGGCACATCATTAGGATCAATAGGAAGATTTAGAAATGTTAAAACGCGCAGTGCGATAGTTCCTCCAAAAATAGGCCCCCTGGTAGTCAGGCGGCGAGCAATAAGAGCACCAAGGTGATAGGATGTCTGACCAGTAAGTGCAATATTCAAGAAAGCAAGATGGTAGCTAGAAATATTACTAGTGTTCTCCCTACCAAGAATGCTAGTAGCAATGTAATATGCAAAATACTTAATGGCGGGGAGTTGAATGTTCCTTATCTTGCCCCGCTGAATGGTGCGACAATCATCATCGGTGATCCCTCGGTAGAGCTCCAACAAGTCCCGGGGTTGTCATCAATCCTACTTGCTGTACCTACAGGGGCAATATCCAAGGCACGACAAAAATCCTTCAATTGCATAGTAACAGGATTACCATAGATCCTGAATGCAACCGTTGGCTCATATTGTTTGTTGTTGAACTGGAAACTCTCGACGAAGATTTTGGTGAGCAAGTAGTATTGCTCCCTTTCATCTCCCATATAGGTGGTTAACCCTGCCCTGTTGACAAGGGTTAAGAAATCCTCCAATATCCCTGCATTCCTTAGAAAATCATAGCATGAAAAAGTAGAAGCATTAGGAGGCCCGTTGTCCTCTTCGGGCGTGAAGCTAGGCGCGATGATGTCTTCATTGTATGATCGCCTAATCCGGGTGGCGGCCCTAGAAGGCCTCCCGGTGCTGGTTGTCCCTTTCTTGAACAACTCTCCAAAGCTGAACTTCTTCATAGCTTCTCTGAAATTTTCAACAAATGATATAAAAATTTGATTTGGTGACATATAATTGAGGGAAACTACCATAAGAACTTGCTAGAGTACTAATCATGCATCAAAACTAGTTTCTACCACTTAGAACAAGCATGCAAGCTCACTAAACATGTTACCTACAGCAGCAAAATATTCAAGATATACTCAACCAAACAAAATTCTACTTGGATGGGTGGAGGAATCACATACCGAAGAGCAAATGTGCCAAATTTCGACGTAAATCTGGGCTGAGCAAAGAGATCGAGAAATCCGGAGCTCCGGAGCAAAAACGCGAGTGAGAGGAACTTGGTACGAGTTTTTTCGGGAGAGAGAAGGTGCTGGGAGAAAGAGACGACAAAGTGGGGCAAAGGGGGCCCACACCACATGGTGGCGCGGCCACCTCCTTGGCCGCGCCGGCCTGTGGTTTGGCGCCTCCGGTGCCCCACAGGTCATCCTCTCGGTGCTCCCAGTGCCTCGTCGAAAAATAGGACCAACGGTATAATTTTTGTGAATTTTTGAAAACTTTGAAAAATGCACATTTCTGGGTATTTAGTTTATTATTACTGGCCAGGAAAAGTTTTGAAATCTTCAAATAACTAAGGAACTTTGCAAATTAAAAATGCTACAGCAACTAGAGCAAGTGGAGGAAGAAAGATATGTTGTTTACCTCCTCTATGCATATAAAAGGTATTTGTTAACAAGGTTGATCAAGTCTTGTCACCAAATAACTTTTTCATAGCATAAGAAGAAATAAACCTCAAATCAATCATGTTACCTTGAATTGTATTGATATGGATCCAATCACAAGAGTTTGATATTCTTCCTTAGGCTCATATATAGGACAATCAATAGTTCCCACTTTGATAGTTCTCACATTAGAAATAGTATTAACTCCACACGCTTTCTCAATCCTCTTGGGGAAATAAATGGTATGCTCCCTATCATCAACATTGAAAGTAACCTTTCCTTTATTGCAATCAATAACAGCCCCTGCGGTGTTAAGAAAAGGTCTCCCAAGAATAATAGACATATTATCATCTTCAGGCATTTCCAACACAACAAAATCAGTTAATATCAAGCAGTTAGTAGTAACTTGAACTGGAACATTCTCACATATACCAACAGGAATGGCAGTAGATTTATCAGCCATTTGCAAAGATATATCAGTAGGTATCAACTTATCTAAGTAAAGTCTCTTATAAAGAGAAAAAGGCATAACACTAACACTGGCTCCCAAGTCACATAGAGCAGTTTTAACATAGTTATTCTTAATAGAACAAGGAATAGTAGGTATACCTGGGTCGCCCAACTTCTTTGGAATTTTGCCATTGAAAGAGTAATTAGCAAGCATAGTGGAAATTTCCTCATTGGGGATTTTCCTTTTGTTAGTAACAATATCTTTCATATACTTCGAATAAGGTGGCAATTTAATAGCATCAGTCAAAGGGATTTGCAAGAAGAAAGGTTTCATCCAATCGCAAAATTTATTATAGTGTTCTTCTTCCTTTGATTTTAATTTCTTAGCAGGAAAAGGCATTTGCTTTTGCACCCAAGGTTCTCTTTCATTACCATGTTTCTCAGCAATAAAGTCTTCTTTAGTGTACTTTTTATTTTTAGCATGCTTCTCAGGTTCTTCTTCAACCTCTTCTTTATCGTGAGTATCATTCTTATCATTATCTTTATCATGTTCATTACCACTTTCAGTTTCAGACATCGTAAATAGAAATACTATTAGGATCATTAACAGGTTCGAGAGGATTCTACAACATTTTTATGTTTCTTCTTCTTTTTCTTCTTAGAATGAGCACTAGGTTCAATGTGTTGAGAATCTTGTTCAATTCTTTTGGGATGCCCTTCAGGATATAGAGGATCTCGGGTAGAGACACCACCTCTAGTTGTTACTTCATAAGCATGTTTCTCTTTAGAATTATTCCCTAACAAGTCATTTTGCACTTTAGTGAGTTGATCAATTTGAGTTTGAATCATATGGAAATGTTTAACAAGCATCTTAACATCATTGGAGGTTCTCTCCACAATATCATGTAATTCACTAATAGCTCGAGAATTTTCCATTAAATGATTCTCTACTCTCATATTAAAATTTTCTTGCTTAACAATATAATTATCAAACTCATCTAAGCATTGTGCAGGAGGTTTCGAATACGGAATATCTTCCCTAGTAAAGCGTTGAAGGGAGTTTACCTCAATCATGGATGAAGGGGGAATTATCTCACATATATCTTCTATAGGAGGTAGATTCTTCACATCTTCGGATTTAATACCTTTCTCCTTGAGAGACTTCTTGGCTTCCCTCATATCCTCATCATTCAATTTAATCATACCCCTCTTCTTCAATATTGGCGTTGGAGTTGGTTCAGGCGTAGTCCAATCATCATGATTCCGGCTTATTTTAGCCAATAATTCTTCAGTGTCGTCTGGAGTTCTTTTCCTGAAAACACAACCAGCACAACTATCCAGGTATGCCCTAGACTCAATGGTTAGTCCACTATAAAATATATCAAGCAAATCATGCTTTTCCAAATCATGCTCAGGCCGAGCTCTAATAAGAGAGCAGAATCTCGCCCAAGCCTCAGGCAATTTCTCTTCATCTCCCTGATCAAAGTTATAAATTCTCTGCAAAGCAATATGTTGAGCACTAGCAGGAAAGTATTTGCGGAAGAAAACATCAAGCAATTCTTTTGGACTTTTAATAGAATTAGGTGGCAAATTATTATACCAAGTTTTAGCGTCATCCTTTAATGAGAATGGAAAGATTTTAGCAACAAAGTAAGTACGCATCTTGACATCATCAGAAAACAAGCTACTAAGAGTAGATAACTCAGTCATGTGTTCAACAGCACTTTCTTTTTCAGTACCACAAAAGGGTGTTTTCTCAACAATAGCTATATGAGATAAATCAAGAGAAAAATCATAATCTTTATCCCTAATGTTTATAGGAGATGTGGCAAACTTAGGATCAGGAGACAGTTTATATCTAACAGCATGTTCTGCAAGCAACTTTTTAATTTTTCTTGCATCAGTAGTAGCATTGCATTTTTCAATAAAATCATCATTAAGCTCCACATAATCTTCATCAGGATCATCACTAAAATAATCAAGTTTAGGTGAACTAACAGGTGTAGTAGCATTAGGAGTTTCAGTATTTTCAATTTGTCTAGACCTAGCAATTGTAGCATCTAGAAAAGATCCCAATGAACCACTATCATCAAGCACAGCAGAAATATTATCAATATTATGAGAGTTTTCAGATTCAGCAGAAGTACCAGCATGTGAAGCATGCGGCGGTGAAACAAGTTTATCAATCACAGATGGTGAATCAAGTGTAGCGGAGGTACTCAGAATTGTACCTTTTCTTGTAGTGGATGGCAATATGGCGATCTTAGTATCGCGAGGTTTACCCATGATGGAGAATTTGCAGCGAACAATATTAATCCAAGTGAACTTCCAAATAAAGCTATGCTCCCCGGCAACGGCGCCAGAAAATAGTCTTGATGACCCACAAGTATAGGGGATCGCAACAGTCTTCGAGGGAAGTAAAACCCAATTTATTGATTCGACACAAGGAGAGATAAAGAACACTTGGAAGCCTTAACAGCGGAGTTGTCAATTCAGCTGCACCTGGAAACAGACTTGCTCGCAAGGGTTTATCAGTAGTAACAGTTTTATAGCGATAGCAGATAGTGAAATAACAACGAGCAGAGTAACAAAGACAGCAGTAGTGATTTTAGTAAACAGCAGGATTAAAATACTGTAGGCACGGGGACGGATAACGGGCGTTGCATGGATGAGAGAAACTCATGTAACAATCATAGCAGGGCATTTGCAGATAATAATAAAACGGTGTCCAAGTACAAAGCAATCAATAGGCATGTGTTCCATATATAGTCGTGCGTGCTCGCAATGAGAAACTTGCACAACATCTTTTGTCCTACCAGCCGGTGGCAGCCGGGCCTCAAGGGAAACTACTTGGATATTAAGGTACTCCTTTTAATAGAGTACGGAGCAAAGCATTAACACTCCGTGAACACATGTGATCCTCACATCACTACCATTCCCTCCGGTTGTCCCGATTTCTGTCACTTCGGGGCCATTGGTTCCGGACAGCGACATGTGTATACAACTTATAGGTAAGACCATAAACAATGAATATCTTGATGAAGCAATAACATGTTCAGATCTGAGATCATGGCACTCGGGCCCTAGTGACAAGCATTAAGCATAACAAATTGCACCAATATCATCAAAGTACCAATTACGGACACTAGGCACTATGCCCTAACAATCTTATGCTATTACATGACCAATCTCATCCAATCCCTACCATCCCCTTCGGCCTACAGTGGGGGAATTACTCACACATGGATGGGGGAAACATGGCTGGTTGATGTAGAGGCATTGGCGGTGATGGCGGCGATGATCTCCTCCAATTCCCCGTCCCGGCGGAGTGCCGTAACGGAGACTTCGGCTCCCGCGACGGAGTTTCGCGATGTGGCGGCGTTCGGAGGGTTTACGGCGACTTCGACTTCTCTCCGTGCGTTTTAGGTCGAGGCCGATAAGTAGTCCGAAGGAGGGCGTCGGAGGCCGGCCGAGGGGCCACACCACGGGCCGCGCGGGCCCCCCCGGGCCGCGCCGCCCTATGGTGTGGGGCCCTCGGGCCTCCACCTTAATTGTCCTTCGGCTCCGTCATTATTCTCGGGAAAAATAGGGCCTTCGCATAAATTCCGAGGATTTTCCCGAAAGTTGGATTTCGCACAAAAACGAGACACCAGAGCAGTTCTGCTGAAAACAGCGTTAGTCCGTGTTAGTTGTATCCAAAATACACAAATTAGAGGCAAAACAATAGCAAATGTGTTCGGGAAAGTAGATACGTTTTGGACGTATCAGCTAGCTGCATGGTCTAGAAGCAGACTAGAGTAAATCATCAATTCGTCACATCAATTGGTGTATAATTTTTTTTAGGAGCTAAGACGCCGGCATGAACCATTTTATCAACTTGAATGCTTACTACATGACATAAGAAGACTATGTACTTTGGTTTTTCATTTTTCTGTTTTTTTAAATTTTGTGCCCATTTGAATCTTGGTCAAATCCTAGGTTTGACCAAGATTAAACAAGTTTAAAACATGAAAATGAAAAGGTAATCATGGATCCTTCTTAGTCACTCTAAAATGAAGCTTTTGGGATGTTCTTGAAATTTCCATGTTTGAAACCCAAAACGACTTCTCTTCATGCTTGACTTCATAAGACAGAGTTTAGGGGTTAGGGGGTAGATACATGATTTGTCTAGTTTGCTTATGTCTAGACCTTGTTTATCAACTTTAATGCTTACTATATGACATAAGAAGACTATGTGCTTTGGTTTTTCATTTTTCTATTTTTTTGAATTTTATGCCCATATATTTGAATCTTTGTCAAATCCTAGGTTTGACCAGGATTTAAACAAGTTTAAAACATGAAAATGAAAAGGTAAGCCTGTATCCTTCTTAGTCACTATAAAATGAAGCTTTTGGGAGGTTCTTGAAATTTCCATGTTTGAAACCCAAAACCACTTCTCTTCATGATTGACTTCATAAGACAGAGTTTAGGGTTAGGGGTAGATATATACATGATTTGCTGGTTTGAATATGTCTAGACCTTGTTTATCAACTTGAATGCTTACTATATGACATAAGAAAACTATGTGCTTTCGTTTTCATTTTTCTGATTTTTTTATGCCCGTTTGAATCTTTTGGTCAAATCTT
>NC_061514.1:127958683-128023238 GCF_022539505.1 Lolium rigidum
CTTGCCGACGCGTTCCACAGAACCCATATCGTCGGGTTAGGCCCATAGGCGACGAAAAATACCCCTTAGCGGACGATTTTGAGACGTTGTCTATCAGAACTTTTCTTGTAGTGGGACTCGGAACCCGTCTAAATTTCAGCACCGCCTATCACCCGTAGACAGATGGACAGACTGAACGAGTCAACCAGATACTGGAAGATATGTTGAGAGCATGTGTGCTAGAGTATGGATCTAAATGGGAAGACTGCTTGCCGTACGCAGAATTCTCGTACAACAACAGCTATCAAGCCAGCTTGCAGATGGCCCCCTTTGAAGCACTGTACGGAAGGAAGTGCTGTACCCCTCTGAATTGGTCGGAAGTAGGAGAGAGTCAAGTCTTTGGACCAGATATTCTCCGAGAAGCTGAGGAGAAGGTTCACAAGATCCGCGAGTACCTCAAGACAGCCCAATCCAGACAGAAGAGCTACGCCGACAAGAGACGCCGAGAGATGACCTTCGAGATCGGAGATTTTGTATATCTCAAAGTGTCCCCTCTCAAAGGAATGCAGAGATTCCAGCTTAGAGGAAAACTTGCACCCCGATATGTCGGACCCTTCAAAGTCCTAAGCCACCGAGGAGAAGTATCCTATCAACTGGAGTTACCGGAAGAAATGTCAGCGGTACACAATGTGTTTCATATCTCTTTACTTCGGAAGTGCTTAGAAGTGCCTGAGAAGACCGAGGTTTTCAAGAACATCGATCACCGAGCTGTGGATATCAACTCAGATCTGACATACCGCGAAGTACCTATTCGTATCTTGGAAGAAGCCTTCAGAACCACCCGTACCCGAAGTATCAAGTTTCTGAAGATCCAATGGAGTAATCACACCGAGGAAGAAGCCACTTGGGAG
The DNA here is from genome assembly GCF_022539505.1 of Lolium rigidum. Taxonomy (NCBI): domain Eukaryota; kingdom Viridiplantae; phylum Streptophyta; class Magnoliopsida; order Poales; family Poaceae; genus Lolium; species Lolium rigidum. The sequence continues at coordinate 127,959,574 of NC_061514.1, forward strand.
AGAGAAGACTTCATGAGGACCGAGTACCCAGATCTCTTTAGTACCTAGTTTTCTCTCAGATCTCGGGACGAGATCTTTTGTAAGGGGGAAGGGTTTGTAACATCCCAAGTTTCAACAATATTAAATAAGAAAGAAAATTTCCCAAACTCAAAATTTGCAATTAACAAAAACTTTTTCTATGCATATAGTGCCACATATAGTTTCATGCATATGAGTGATTTTCTTTTGTGCAATTGCCATGATGAGTGTTAGTATGTTGATCAAGTGTGCTTAAACCCTAAACCAAGATCATCTAACCCTAATTTGAGAAGAAAAGAAGAAAATGAGAAAAACCTATTTCTCCCTCACATACACATTATGCCAAATTGCAAATCTTCACCCTAGGCCATAATTGCTTGCTCTCTTGCTTGTAGAATACTTAAATATGATAAACTAACACAATTGCATCAATGAAACAAGAATCAAACCAAAGGAAATCTCAAAATCTTCACACATATGATAATGGTCATATGTCACCAAAATATTTTCTTCACTACTTTACCCCCCGGGTTTTCCCTATTCTTAAACTAAACTTGGTCAACCAAAGCCATGTCATCCAAGACCATGTCAAGGTGAGTAACTTTCATGTTGACCACCATGGCTAGAGTTGAGTAGGTTGACCAGTATGAATGTGACAAGTAGTGATGTTGAAACAAAGAGAAGATGACATCAAATTTGAAATTCTGCAAATCAAATCCAAAATGAATACCACCACCACCAATCTAACACTTAAATTATATAAATGAGATTCACCAAAAAGAAAACCAAAATTCAACCAAATTGTTCATGCGGGCATTGTGTCGAACACCTGCGGACATGAATCCAGAATTGTGTTACATGCTATTACCCGATGGATTTTGGCCTAAACCGATTCTATCTCGTGATCATTAGATCTCTCTATAACCCCTGCATCTAGCCCAGTACTTGCCTTGGTCGATTAAAGCAGAAAGGAGAGGAGAGAAGCACCATGCCATGCACACCCGGCCACCTCTGGCCAACCCATCCCTGGCCTCCCTCTCAACTCTTCTCCTTGTCAAGAGCATCTCTGCATCACGAGGAACCTCACCGTACACAGCACCAGCTCGCCGAGGCTTGGCATTGGCCAGAACGCGCGCGCCCAAAGTCTGCCAGGACATGCCAGCACGCGCGCTCGAGCGACCTCGTCCTCCTCTGCGCCAGCTACGCCTGCGTCGAGCATCTCCTCCACGCCCTCTACACGCTAGACAAGCGCCCTAGCCTGCCCCTACTCCGTCGCCGTCGTCCTCGACCAAATCATGCCGCAAGCTCTGCTGTAATATCCCAGGTATTGGGGTTACAAAAATAGAGGAAACAGATGTGTGCACTGCATTCATGCATAGAAAATCTGGGGAATTTTCGCGCTTTAAAGTAAAACAATCCACAATGAATCGAAGTTTCACTTGACCTTGGTGGAATTGAAGTAGCTCATCAAGTCAAGCGCTATAAACCTCAATGTGACTTTGTTAAAACCTTGTTTTGGGTAGAGATGATTTGATCTAAAGGGTTAGATCAAATGGAAGTAAAATAAACACAAGAACTTATTAATCAAGGATCAACTACTTGATCTTATTAAAGATCACAACATGGTAATCCATGTCATAACATATGAACACCAATTCAATTGTAAATCAAGTAACAATAAAATGGAGAAACCATTCTTGACTTATCTTTTCCATGTCTTAAACTTGGTCCTACCATGAACCTCATGGTAATCATTCTATTTCAAATTCTTAGAAACCAGACAAGGAGATCAACTCTAGAGGTATATACTCCTCCCTATTACATATTATTAAACATCAAACCAAGAGAGGTGAGAGTTCTACTATAATTGTTAGAGAAGCAATAACAAACCTTGAGCTAAACCTTGGATATACATCCAAGTAATCAAAACATTATCTTCAAGAGAAACCCTAGGATATTATTCAAGACCTCCACTAGAGAGAGAACCCATTTATATTAACCATAGATATTGGTGACCACATAATTATCTTTGGAGAATAACCTTAGGTTAGTATTGAAGTCCTTCCCAAGTGAGAGAGCCCATTCATATAAATTCTAGCTTTACCTATTAATGAATAAAGGACAATCTTTGAAGTAAAGTATTGGGTTGTAAACCATTTCATCTTGGAGTGGTGAGATAACCAAATACCAAATGGAATAAGACTATACCCATGGACTAGTGAAATAAGGATAGGACCAATCCAACTAAGTTAGACATTTGAATCTTTAGCTTAGCTACTTAAATAAATATTAGGAGTACACCATAAACCCTAGAATAACTATTCTTATATGAGAGGGATCAAGCTATGGAGTTACACATAAGTAGTTGAGGCAACACTTGAACCTTAGGGAGATAATTAACCAATCACCAGGATGATTATATCATCATTCCTTGAGAAGAATCATAAGTAATTATCTCAGGCATTCTCCTGGGATATAAATCTAATGAGATAACCATGACCATGTCCACCTAAGGAATTATAAGAGAAGTACTATATCTTAGCTATTCAAGTCAACACTTGATATTGGGAGTGAGAAACCAAATTCATAAGAGATACCTTAGGAAGCCAAACCTTGATCATTATAAATTGAGTGATGATCATAAACCCTAAGAAATTGAGGTAGAGATATTAAGAATAAGTTGATCATGCCTAATCCATGATCATGCTCTTGAGGTATATGAGGATAAGTTAAATCCTAATAGGATAAGTAGATATTATCCAACACATAAAATCATAGGGGAACTATTAGAAAACCTAAACCATTTCCCATATGATAATTAGAGAGACAACTGGATGGTAACAAACCTTTGTCTAGTCCGAGTCTTATATCAATCCAAATGATCTTGGATTGAACCATCCTATGTGTGGTGAGGAAGAGCAACTCTAGCTAAAGTAATAAGGTGTTAAATCACATATGGAACCTATAACCATATCTCAAACTAACTTGTGAATTACTTGATGACCACAAGTTAAACCCTAGGCAATATCTTAATTCTAGTTTATGTATCACTTGAGTGATCACAAATAAAACCTAGTCCACATTTAAGTTTCAACCCATGTATATTTAGGCACACCCAACTATTTTCTCAAACAAATAAAATTCTCCTAAGTGGAGTAAGATCTACTCTAATCATTCAAATCCAAGACTTAAGAAAGTAATACCAATAGCCATGGGAACAAACCAAACTTAATCTCCAATATTTATAAATATTGGGGCACATGAAATCTTGCCCATAAAACTACAATCCTATATAAGAAACCAAATAGTTGGCTTTACTTTGCAGATAATTTCTTACAAAGAAATACCACATGAAACAATAATCATCACTAGATAATTAATAAGGCCCTTTGGAAAATAATTTAGAACCTTTCATAGTTGGATTATAAAATTAAATATATATATGAAATATTCTATCCTCAAACCAATACTATTAACTATGTGTTATGTGTTAATACACACATATAGAACCCTAATCCAACAATATTACTATTAACCATTTTTATTAGTTTCCATCAACTTGAAATAAGAAAAACCTGCAAAAGAGAATTCAAAACAGAATTCAAATTAGAAAACAGGAAACAATAAATAGAAAAGGAAAACAGGAAGTAAAAATAGAAAGGAACAGAGAGAAGAGGCTTACCTGGACGAGCAGCCCAGCAACGCAGCCCATCAAGCAGCCCAGGCCCAGCTCAAACCGTAGCCCAACACCAGCCCGTAGCGATTCACTTCAGATAAACACGAGGAGGGGATCGTCGTCTTCGCTTCGTCCTCTGCTCGAGCCTCAGCTCGACAGCGCGACGACGAGGCCACGTCCTGGCCGCCAATGTGGACCGAACGAGCAGCGGCGACCGCCAGAGACCCTATAAATACCCCGCCACAGTCTCCGCCGCTCGCGTTCTTCCTTTTCCCCTAATTTCACAAACCCTAGCTCGCCGGCCGATTCTTCCCGCCATCGATTGAAGCATTCCCGAGCCGCGCCGTGAAGCCCTAGAGCTCCGCCTCTTCTCCAGCAACCTTCTCGCCGACGCGCGCTTGCTGGGAAGCCCTAGGCCCGACGAATCGAGCCGTCACTTCACCGCCGGTCGCCATCAAATGCCGACGCTCGCCGTCGATGCAGACCACCACAAGTCTCGCCGACACGCCTGCCGTACTCGCGGTGAGCTTCTCTACTGCGTGGCATGCTTGCCTTGCTTGATAGCCCGCCGTAGCGTCGCCGCGTCGTGAAACCGTGGCCGCCGCCGTTGTTCATGCTTGCCGGGGTTACACCAGTGACCAATAGATGGGGGCGCCGCCACCCTTAGGTTCACTATGGCGCCGCGCATCCAACCAGAGCCTCCACGCGGGCGCGGGAACATCGTATCGCCGGCGTCAACCTCAACTGGCCGCCGGCCAGGAACTCCCGTTGCCACGTTCCCTATTTTGACTCAGTCGTTGCCACCGTGGCGGGTGACATGGCCACTGGCCCACCCATCAGTGGCTACGGGTAGGTTTAGACCGGGTGCAGTTAGCATTTCCTGTTTTAATTCAAATCCTATTAAATTGCTCCAACTTTATATGAATTGATAAAATTCAGTTTAATTCGGAAAAATATAAATAAGACATCAAAATTCTTAGAAAAGTAAACTCTATCCAATAAAAATATAATATGAAACTTTTATTTTTAATAAAAATTTAATTATTTTTAAACTCATTAATTAAGTCTTTTCTTTTATACTTGATTGAATTAAAATTCAATAATTAGGAAAACTTTACAAATTAAATAAAAACCAGTAACTAAATAAAGAAAACACCAAAAACTAAATTTCTTTAATTTGTTATTTTGTTAATCTGATAAATCTTTATTAGTGGAAATTTAAACCCTAATTAATAATTACCTTAATTATTAATTCATTAAAAATAATAAAATGCCTAATCCAACATTATTTTTTATTTCAAAATTATTAATAACTTCAATTTCCTTAATGAAGTTATTAATCCAAGAATTATGGGATAACCAGAAAACCCTAATTCCATATGGTAGGAAAACAGGAATTCATCATTTCATGTGTAAAACCAAAACCCTAATTCAATTAGAAACCCTAGTTCCACTACTTCATATGAACCCTAAATTGTTTCCAACCCTAAACCCTAAGTAACATGTGATCATGTTACTTCATTAGTAATCATAGATTCATATCTAGCAACTAAATACTAGTTCAAATCCACATAAAATATGGGAACCCTATCACTACTAATTAGCATCCCATGTGTTCATCTTCATCGGACCTAGATAATTAAGTAGGGTTAACCAAGTGTAAACCCTAGATCCTATTACCAAAGCCATCATCCTTATTCATTCCTATTTAGCATCACACCATTGTGATGAACCCTAACAGCAACCATACCTACTATTTTACTTTACATAACCCTGTTCCACTAAACCCTACTAGTGTGAGATACTCATGAACCATCCTATTTAGGAACCAACCATTCTCTACTTAGAGATACAATGGCTAATACAAGAGAACCTCAACCTTAATTGTAATACTTCTTATTATTTAAGAAGTATGTTCTTCAAAAGTTATTCTTTTGAAGAAAATAAGGAATCGTCATCAATCCTGCCTAATAGGACCTATAGCCAATAACCAGCTATCACCAGCAAGGTATACCAACCTTGATAGCAACTATTTATAATAACTTGCTCAAGATACCTAGGCTTAACTCAACCTTACAAGCCCTTGGTGTTGATGAATCCAACCTTGTTAGGATACATCTACTACTTACTCCAGAAACCAATTAGAACCATAGAAAACCATAGAACCCCACAAACCAATTACCATACTTGTTCTTTATCAAAGTACATGTTCTTCAAAAGTTATTCTTTTAAATTATACGATAATCAATCATTAACCATGCCATCTCGTACTAAAACTGACCACTGTTCTTTACTCGTTAACATTATGCCAATTATCATTCTTTGTGTGCTCAATTGATTACTATGCTTTATTATCTACCTGTTTATCATACCAAGTAACCACACCTGAATAAGAACCTTGTATGTGAATCACTCTAAAAGTGCAACACACCCTGAACTAATCATTACCACTCACTAATCCTAAATCATCGGGGTTAGGTCACGCTTAGAGCAATTGTATCTCATACTTATGCATTATTGCATCCTTGCCAATCTTTTAAACATCGTCCTTACCGGACGATGATGCTATTTCAGAATTTGGAGTTATTGCGTAACAAAGACCTTGTCTGCATAATCTTGCAGTCAAGAAAGGCAAGTTCATCACTTGCTCATGTCATTTGAGTATTTCTATCAAATTACTTGCAAAGTACTATGGTTATCACTATTGCATAAAAACCAAAACCACTATTTTCATAACTATGAATATGACTATGTGGTTGGCAATGGAACCATGGATTGTGTTGATATGGTGGAGGTTCCATTGCAAGGGTTTATATCCATCTAGGATTAAACAACAAATGTCGCTAGTGATTCTTGTGCCGTAATACCCGTGTTAACCATAAGATCCGGAGTGGGACGGAGTAGTCAAAAGTGTTTCCACCTCTCGTTCATCAACGGATGCGCTTTACCGTAGACACTTGTATCTCGTCGGGGCAAGAGGTAGGCTGGGAAGCCTTAAGTCCCCATGGCATAGTCCGTAGACACTTGTCGCTCGAAGAGCAAGCGGTTGGCCGGGGAAGCCTTAAGTCCCCACGCGTATTGCGGTCTATGATGGGTTGCAGCTACGGCGAAGGAGTTTGGTTCGATCCCAAACAGTCGTCGTGGTCGGGGTCCACCCCGAAATCTATGGGAATAATGGGACCGGCGAGGACCCGTGGTCGGGGCATGCAACAAAGGGTGGGTGTTCGAGGTAGCGGAGGAACATGATTGGCTAGACCTTATACCGGGCCTCACACCATAGGAAGTGTGGACGGGGAATATGCCCGGTTGGCACCAAGGTTAAGATCTCTTATGGGTAAAGCAACACACCTCTCGCGAGTGTAAAGAACCGTGACTCGTCACTCCCTCGTTCCGGATATGGAACCGCGAACGCAGCCGGAAAGGAGCTCCATGAAGTTCTAGTAAACCGGTGAAGGCCGACGGACATAGTTCTTCCGAATAAAAGCAACCTTTTGAAGAAATGATTATGAAAACCTGCATTGGTATTAGACTTTCTCGGTCTAATGCCGTAGCTAGTGCATTAAACACCTCTTTCCTATAATGAACTTGTTGAGTACGCTCGTACTCATCCCACTCTTAAATCCCCTGCTTAGATATGGAGGCCACAAAGGAGGATCTACAACACAACTCAAAGGCCGAGGAGTCAACAACAACTTCAAGAGACAAGATCCTGTCAGAGGAGTCAGATACCACATCCAACAAGGAGAAAACCTAGTTTAGCCATAGAAGGGAACTAGCTTCCTAAACCTAGCACCTATTTAGCTAAAATCTATTCTTAGCCTCTGTAGTTAGTGAAATACTCTACGAATAGAATTCATGATAAGACTAGACTACGAGTCGTTCTTATGGAGTTTATTTGCAGTTTTACCTCATTGTAAAGTAGGAGGCTGTGATGATCTTATGTAACAGAGTCGATGTTGTAATTCTATAGACATGCCTTGGACCTGCATATGTTTCTGTTGTACCACTCTGAGCGATATAATACCCGTGGAACTATGTTTCATTGGTGTTATATCAGTACTTGCATACTACACCATGCGGTGGTATGCCGGGTCACCACAAGCTTGGTATCAGAGCAAATGCTTTGACCCTAGGATTAAAACCCTTTAAATGAGACCTATAGGATTGGTAGTGTCTATAGGAAGTTGTCTTAGTTGAACCAAATCTTCTTATGACTTGAGATGGATATTCACTTGAGAATAATCTTGACACACTTAAGTCAACTTTTCTTAACTATCTTTACTAAGTAAAGTTAGTTAACTAACCCCAAACATATAGTATACCATGAAGTCCTTAAACAATAGATGAGTAGATCACAGTTGGTATACAATACATGGTAGTCCAAAGATAGGATACAACCATAAGGAAGATATCCTATTGGAAGATGTGTACCAACACATGTTATGGTTAAGTAAGAACTATTCAGACCTGTAATAGGAGTAATATCAAGTGATAAAGATAATTAAGATGTCCTAATAGAAGATGTAGATCAAGTTAAGTAATGAGTAAGTAAAAATTATCTAGACATGTGAAACAATTGATAGCAAGTGAATAATATAAGTTATATAAAATAGTATAAACCATGATGAGTCAATCATGGAAAATAAGGAAGAGTGATAGGAATAATATGTGCCTACTTACATGGTAGAGATAGAAATCATATATAATTCACCTAAGAATCGTTATGTGATGGACTAGAATATCACAAATACTTAGGAGGAGTTGGATAAGAAGTTAGACACGAAACAATAGAGTAAGATTTGGGTTCTAAAACCGTGGGAATTGTGTCTAGTACATCAGAACCTTAGCTATATGGTAAGAACATATGGAAGTATACGAGCTATATTTCCATAGTTATGTGTTTAGAGTAGCAATGTTAGAACCTAGACATATCATGTGAGTTAGTCCTCAACAAAAATGGAAGTTAAGTAGTACTTCCAAAGAAAATTAGGTTAACCTTAGCTATCCTAGACCACTTTGTTCCAAGTTTATCTCATTGCAATTGTGCAATTAAGGTAAAGGTTGAGACAAATAGTAGAATCCCATATATTCATGCTAAGTATCACGATATAAACCTATCTTATGTGGTGTTATATACTACACATCTCAGCCTGATGTTTAGAGATGTTTTACTCAACTATTATATTCAGGCCTATGATGATGTGTATTATAAACACAAAGCTGAATTTTCTTGGATTTTATTGGATTTTCATTGTTTGACTAGATCCATACATGAAGTTTGACTTTAATATGCAAATGCATGTTGCAATATCAAGTCCTTACTTGATGCTATAGATCTAGAGGGTAATGGTATTCGTGTGAGGAAGTGACGAATTCTAAAGATTCTGAAGCCAAGGTGAAGGTTCATCAGAAGAAAGGAGTAAAGTTGTGGGAAGCAACCACAATATTCAGAAGGAAGTACCAATCAAAACTCATGCTTTACCTCAACAGAGGAGTACTTTAGTACGGAAGAAGCATGAAGGTGAGAAATCTGGTGATTATGGTGAAGCTGAAGCAGATCCATAGTCAACAGAGAAGAGGGAATGCATGGGAAATCACTTAGGATACTATATTCATAGTGTCAGCTAGTGGTTTTCTTGCAAAATAAACCCTAAATGAAGGAAGATGATATATGAAATCATAGCAGATATAAGGAGACCATAGTTGATATTAGAAGATCACAATTGATATAGGATCAATACTGCGAGATAAAGTAAAGGATGTCTCGTCCAATTGATCAGAACCTATAATAGAATCCATTTTTAGATAACAAATAGCCACAATTGGTATCAGGTAGTCCACCATTGGATTATTTGTACCAAGAAGCTGTGAACAAATAAAATTTTGTTAACCAAATAACAATGACCTATAATCATTTAGTCGAAGGATTCACATTGAAGTCCACAATTGAGTGGATATACCACAAAGTACTTCGTGAGACTCTTAGAAAAGTACAACCCATAAGCTAGACCTAGACCAATATTCTAACCATAAGTCCAATGGTTGGAAGAAAAGGAGTTGAAGATTATAAGAAAACTCTAAGGGGTAGAGTAAATATTGAGTTGGATGTACAATGACTCAATACTTTGAGTAAGATAGATGAAGAAGGTCTGGAATCGAGAGGAAGTTCAATCTTATTTTCATAAGATTGTTGAACACTACTTTCGTAAGGATGTCGACCGTAAGTCGAGGATTATACCTCGAGGAATTAAGAAGTGGACTATAACTTGAGAAAGTGAGTAATATTTACTCAGAAGTACGAGAACTCAAGTAAGTTAAGCTTAATGAAGTTGGGCGAAGGAAATACCGTAGACCAATAAAGCCCAAGATGGCCAAAGAATGAAGACAATTGAACATACCAATAACAAAGACTAATAGAATGATTCCTTTCATGGAACCTAAATAATCCAAAATAGTTATAGGTATCAACTATAAACCATGATTGGATGGACTACATGAATCTAATCCATTCTTAGGAAAATAAACCATCACGACCATTCCATGCTAAGTACCTTACTAAGTACCATTATTGCAGTTTTGGTAGTAAGGGAAAACAAAGACCTATTTTACCAATTAGGAGTATGTTATCAAATTAGTCTTCAGTTAAGGCTAGTAGCACCAGGAGAAGTCCCATCATTAAATCTTCAATGAGAAAGGAAACAACCTTATAGAGTTAAAAGACTAATTAAAGTTAGAAGCCATGGCTCAGAGACAGGTATTATTAGATTCCAGAGTAAAATCATAGAACTGGAGTGAGAAAATAATGTTCAGAGACAGACACTAATGGATTCCAGGAAGAATCTGGACAAGGGATATATTCAATTATATCTAGTGAGATCAATACGGAGTTCGAGAAAGGTCGTAGTCTGCACAAGTCAGATCCACACTCCGAAACATGAGAGAGATCAAACTTCGAGGACGAAGTTTAGTTTAAGGGGTAGAGACTGTAATATCCCAGGTATTGGGGTTACAAAAATAGAGGAAACAGATGTGTGCACTGCATTCATGCATAGAAAATCTGGGGAATTTTTGCGCTTTAAATAAAACAGTCACAGGAATCGAAGTTTCACTTGACCTTGGTGGAATTGAAGTAGCTCATCAAGTCAAGCGCTATAAACCTCAATGTGACTTTGTTAAAACCTTGTTTTGGGTAGAGATGATTTGATCTAAAGGGTTAGATCAAATGGAAGTAAAATAAACACAAGAACTTATTAATCAAGGATCAACTACTTGATCTTATTAAAGATCACAACATGGTAATCCATGTCATAACATATGAACACCAATTCAATTGTAAATCAAGTAACAATAAAATGGAGAAACCATTCTTGACTTATCTTTTCCATGTCTTAAACTAATCCTTGGTCCTACCATGAACCTCATGGTAATCATTCTATTTCAAATTCTTAGAAACCAGACAAGGAGATCAACTCTAGAGGTATATACTCCTCCCTATTACATATTATTAAACATCAAACCAAGAGAGGTGAGAGTTCTACTATAATTGTTAGAGAAGCAATAACAAACCTTGAGCTAAACCTTGGATATACATCCAAGTAATCAAAACATTATCTTAAAGAGAAACCCTAGGATATTATTCAAGACCTCCACTAGAGAGAGAACCCATTTATATTAACCATAGATATTGGTGACCACATAATTATCTTTGGAGTATAACCTTAGGTTAGTATTGAAGTCCTTCCCAAGTGAGAGAGCCCATTCATATCAATTCTAGCTTTACCTATTAATGAATAAAGGACAATCTTTGAACTAAAGTATTGGGTTGTAAACCATTTCATCTTGGAGTGGTGAGATAACCAAATACCAAATGGAATAAGACTATACCCATGGACTAGTGAAATAAGGATAGGACCAATCCAACTAAGTTAGACAATTGAATCTTTAGCTTAGATACTTAAATAAATATTAGGAGTACACCATAAACCCTAGAATAACTATTCTTATATGAGAGGGATCAAGCTATGGAGTTACACATAAGTAGTTGAGGCAACACTTGAACCTTAGGGAGATAATTAACCAATCATCAGGATGATTATATCATCATTCCTTGAGAAGAATCATAAGTAATTATCTCAGGCATTCTCCTGGGATATAAATCTAATGAGATAACCATGACCATGTCCACCTAAGGAATTATAAGAGAAGTACTATATCTTAGCTATTCAAGTCAACACTTGATATTGGGAGTGAGAAACCAAATTCATAAGAGATACCTTAGGAAGCCAAACCTTGATCATTATAAATTGAGTGATGATCATAAACCCTAAGAAATTGAGGTAGAGATATTAAGAATAAGTTGATCATGCCTAATCCATGATCATGCTCTTGAGGTATATGAGGATAAGTTAAATCCTAATAGGATAAGTAGATATTATCCAACACATAAAATCATAGGGGAACTATTAGAAAACCTAAACCATTTCCCATATGATAATTAGAGAGACAACTGGATGGTAACAAACCTTTGTCTAGTCCAGTCTTATATCAATCCAAATGATCTTGGATTGAACCATCCTATGTGTGGTGAGGAAGAGCAACTCTAGCTAAAGTAATAAGGTGTTAAATCACATATGGAACCTATAACCATATCTCAAACTAAGTTGTGAATTACTTGATGACCACAAGTTAAACCCTAGACAATATCTTAATTATAGTTTATGTATCACTTGAGTGATCACAAATAAAACCTAGTCCACATTTAAGTTTCAACCCATGTATATTTAGGCACACCCAACTATTTTCTCAAACAAATAAAATTCTCCTAAGTGGAGTAAGATCTACTCTAATCATTCAAATCCAAGACTTAAGAAAGTAATACCAATAGCCATGGGAACAAACCAAACTTAATCTCCAATATTTATAAATATTGGAGCAAATGAAATCATGCCCATAAAACTACAGTCCTATATAAGAAACCAAATAGTTGGCTTTACTTTGCAGATAATTTCTTACAAAGAAATACCACATGAAACAATAATCATCACTAGATAATTAGTAAGGCCCTTTGGAAAATAATTTAGAACCTTTCATAGTTGGATTATAAAATTAAATATATATATATGAAATATTCTATCCTCAAACCAATACTATTAACTATGTGTTATGTGTTAATACACACATATAGAACCCTAATCCAACAATATTACTATTAACCATTTTTATTAGTTTCCATCAACTTGAAATAAGAAAAACCTGCAAAAGAGAATTCAAAATAGAATTCAAATTAGAAAACAGAAAACAATAAATAGAAAATGAAAACAGGAAGTAAAAATAGAAAGGAACAGAGAGAAGAGGCTTACCTGGACGAGCAGCCCAGCAACGCAGCCCATCAAGCAGCCCAGGCCCAGCTCAAACCGTAGCCCAACACCAGCCCGTAGCGATTCACTTCAGATAAACACGAGGAGGGGATCGTCGTCTTCGCTGCGTCCTCTGCTCGAGCCTCAGCTCTACAGCGCGACGACGAGGCCACGTCCTGGCCGCCAATGTGGACCGAACGAGCAGCGGCGACCGCCGAAGACCCTATAAATACCCCGCCACAGTCTTCGCCGCTCGCGTTCTTCCTTTTCCCCTAATTTCACAAACCCTAGCTCGCCGGTCGATTCTTCCCGCCATCGATTGAAGCATTCCCGAGCCGCGCCGTGAAGCCCTAGAGCTCCGCCTCTTCTCCAGCAACCTTCTCGCCGACGCGCGCTTGCTGGGAAGCCCTAGGCCCGACGAATCGAGCCGTCGCTTCACCGCCAGTCGCCATCAAACGCCGACGCTCGCCGTCGATGCAGACCACCACAAGTCTCGCCGACACGCCTGCCGTACTCGCGGTGAGCTTCTCTACTGCGTGGCATGCTTGCCTTGCTTGATAGCCCACCGTAGCGTCGCCGCGTCGTGAAACCGTGGCTGCCGCCGTTGTTCATGCTCACCGGGGTTACACCGGTGACCAATAGATGGGGGCGCCGCCACCCTTAGGTTCACTATGGTGCCGCACATCCAACCAGAGCCTCCACGCGGGCGCGGGAACGTCGTATCGTCGGCGTCAACCTCAACTGGCCGCCGGCCAGGAACTCCCGTTGCCACGTTCCCTATTTTGACTCAGTCGTTGCCACCGTGGTGGGTGACATGGCCACTGGCCCACCCATCAGTGGCTACGGGTAGGTTTAGACCGGGTGCAGTTAGCATTTCCTGTTTTAATTCAAATCCTATTAAATTGCTGCAACTTTATATGAATTGATAAAATTCAGTTTAATTCGGAAAAATATAAATAAGACATCAAAATTCTTAGAAAAGTAAACTCTATCCAATAAAAATATAATATGAAATTTTTATTTTTAATAAAAATTTAATTATTTTTAAACTCATTAATTAAGTCTTTTCTTTTATACTTGATTGAATTAAAATTCAATAATTAGGGAAACTTTACAAATTAAATAAAAACCAGTAACTAAATAAAGAAAACACCAAAAACTAAATTTCTTTAATTTGTTATTTTGTTAATCTGATAAATCTTTATTAGTGGAAATTTAAACCCTAATTAATAATTACCTTAATTATTAATTCATTAAAAATAATAAAATGCCTAATCCAACATTATTTTTTATTTCAAAATTATTAATAACTTCAATTTCCTTAATGAAGTTATTAATGCAAGAATTATGGGGTAACCAGAAAACCCTAATTCCATATGGTAGGAAAACAGGAATTCATCATTTCATGTGTAAAACCAAAACCCTAATTCAATTAGAAACCCTAGTTCCACTACTTCATATGAACCCTAAATTGTTTCCAACCCTAAACCCTAAGTAACATGTGATCATGTTACTTCATTAGTAATCATAGATTCATAACTAGCAACTAAATACTAGTTCAAATCCACATAAAATATGGGAACCCTATCACTACTAATTAGCATGTCATGTGTTCATCTTCATCAGACCTAGATAATTAAGTAGGGTTAACCAAGTGTAAATCCTAGATCCTATTACAAAAGCCATCATCCTTATTCATTCCTATTTAGCATCACACCATTGTGATGAACCCTAACAGCAACCATACCTACTATTTTACTTTACATAACCCTGTTCCACTAAACCCTACTAGTGTGAGATACTTATGAACCATCCTATTTAGGAACCAACCATTCTCTACTTAGAGATCTGATACGTCTCCGACGTATCGATAATTTCTTATGTTCCATGCCACATTATTGATGATATCTACATGTTTTATGCACACTTTATGTCATATTTATGCTTTTTCCGGAACTAACCTATTGACGAGATGCCGAAGGGCCAGCTTGTCGTTTTCGCTGTTTTTGGTTTCGAAATCCTAGTAAGGAAATATTCTCGGAATCGGACGAAATCAACGCCCAGCATCTTAGAATCCCCGGAAGCATCCAGAACACGCGAGAGTCGCCAGAGGGGAGGCCTGGTGGGCCCAGGAGGGTGGCCGGCGTGGCCCAGGCCCTGGCCGCGCCGCCTTACCCCCTCACCGCCTCTTCGCCCCTCCGACTCCGACTCTTTGCCTATATAAAGGTCCCAGACCTAAAACCTCGATACGGAAAAGCCACGGTACGAGAAACCATCCAGAGCCGCCACCATCGCGAAGCCAAGATCTGGGGGACAGGAGTCTCTGTTCCGGCACGCCGCCGGGACGGGGAAGTGCCCCCGGAAGGCTCCTCCATCGACACCACCGCCATCTTCATCAACGCTGCTGTCTCCCATGAGGAGGGAGTAGTTCTCCATCGAGGCTCGGGGCTGTACCGGTAGCTATGTGGTTCATCTCTCTCCTATGTACTTCAATACGGTAATCTCATGAGCTGCCTTACATGATTGAGATTCATATGATGATGCTTGTAATCTAGATGTCGTTATGCTAGTCAAGTGGGTTTTACTTATGTGATCTCCGGAGACTCCTTGTCCCACGTGTGTAAAGGTGACAAGTGTGTGCACCGTGTGGGTCTCTTAGGCTATATTTCACGAATACTTATTCACCGTTATGAATGGCATAGTGAAGTGCTTATTTATATCTCTTTATGATTGCAATGTGTCTTGTATCACAATTTATCCGTGTGCTACTCTAGTGATGTTATTAAAGTAGTTTATTCCTCCCGCACGGTGTAATGGTGACAAGTGTGTGCATCCGTGTTAGTACTTGGCGTAGGCTATGATTGTGATCTCTTGTAGATTATGAAGTTAACTATTGCTATGATGGTATTGATGTGATCTATGCCTCCTTTCGTAGCGTGAAGGTGACAAAGTGTGCATGCTACGTTAGTACTTGGTTTAGTTGTGTTGATCTCGTCGTGCACTCTAAGGTTATTTAAATATGAACATCGAATATTGTGGAGCTTGTTAACTCCGGCATTGAGGGTTCGTGTAATCCTACACGCTTAGTGGTGTTCATCATCCAACAAGAGGGTGTAGAGTATGCATTTATCTATTCTCGTTATGTGATCAAAGTTGAGAGTGTCCACTAGTGAAAGTCTAATCCCTAGGCCTTGTTCCTAAATATCGCTATCGCCGCTTGTTTATCGTTTTACTCGCGTTACTACCGCTGCGTTACTACCGCTTGTTTATCGTCCCGGGCAAAGCACTTTTCTCGGTGCCGTTGCTACTACTTATTTATACCACCTCGTATTTCACTATTTCTTCGCCGAACTAGTGCACCTATTAGGTGTGTTGGGGACACAAGAGACTTCTTGCTTTGTGGTTGCGGTGGTTGCATGAGAGGGATATCTTTGACCTCTTCCTCCCTGAGATCGATAAACCTTGGGTGATCCACTTAAGGGAAACTTGCTGCTGTTCTACAAATCTCTGCTCTTGGAGGCCCAACACTGTCTACAAGAATAGAAGCTCCCGTAGACATCAAGCACTTTTCTGGCGCTGTTGCCGGGGAGATCAAGAAACGCTGCAAGGGGAGTCTCCACATCGTAATCTCTTTTACTTTGTTTTTGTCTTGCTTAGTTTTATTTATTACTTTGTTTGATGCACTAAATCAAAATACAAAAAAATTAGTTGCTAGTTTTACTCTATTTACTATCTTGCACTCTATATCAAAAACACACAAAAATTAGTTACTTGTATTTACTTTATCTAGTTTGCTTTATTTACTATTGCTAAAATGAGTAATCATGAAGTTGAAGTTCGTTTGTTTAAGCAACAAGCGGGAGAATGTTTAAGAGATGCTTGGTATAGAATTAGTAATGCCCATAATAGGTGCACTAAGAAACACTCCACCACTATTTTACTCAGGAATTTTTATGTTGGTATCTCTAGCTGGAATAGGTATGTTCTTGATTGTCTCGCGGGAGGTAACTTCCTAAGTACTCCTGCATTAGAAGCTAGCTGCATTATTGAGAGTCTATTTGGAATACCCCTGTTGATGAAGTTAAAATTGAAATCTCTCTTGAAGATGTTATGAAAAAATTGGAAACCATAGAGAAATTTTTTCCAAGTATTGAAACTAAATTGGAAATGTTACTTGATAAAACTGATGAACTTGATAAATCCTTAGGAGGAATTGATGAAAGAATTAGTGTCCTAGGAACTTGTGTTGTCCATGATAATCAAACCAATAGGATTGGCGAACTTGAAAAAGCTATGGGAACCTTGAGTTCAACTTTTTCTTCTCTTAAATATAAGGAGAAAGCTTATGTGGGTAAGGAGCAAAAGTTTATGTATGTCTCTAAAGTGCCTAAACCAAAGAAGTATTATTATAGGCCTAAAATTGACAAAGCCCTTAGTACCACTACGGATGGGGGAGCTTATGATAATGATGCATCATCTCTTGATAATACTTGATACACACTTTCTGCGCCTAGCTGAAAGGCGTTAAAGAAAAGCGCTTATGGGAGACAATCCATGTTTTTACTACAGTACTTTGTTTTTATTTTGTGTCTTGGAAGTTGTTTACTACTGTAGCAACCTCTCCTTATCTTAGTTAATTTAGTGTTTTGTTGTGCCAAGTAAAGTCTTTGATAGTAAAGTTCATACTAGATTTGGATTACTGCGAAGAAACAGATTTCTTTGCTGTCACGAATCTGGGCAAAATTCTCTGTAGGTAACTTAGAAAATTATGCCAATTTACGTGAGTGATCCTCAGATATGTACGCAACTTTCATTCAATTTGAGAATTTTCATTTGAGCAAGTCTGGTGCCTCAATAAAATTCGTCAATATGAACTGTTCTATTTTGACAGATTCTGCCTTTTATTTTGCATTGCCTGTTTTGTTATGTTCGATGGATATTTCGATTCCATTGACTTTCAGTAGCTTTGTGCAATGTCCAGAAGTGTTAAGAATGATTATGTCACCTCTGAACATGTATATTTTGATTGTGCACTAACCCTCTAATGAGTTGTTCTAAGTTTGGTGTGGAGGAAGTTTTCAAGGATCAAGAGAGGGAGATGATACAACATGATCAAGGAGAGTGAAAGCTCTAAGCTTGGGGATGCCCCGGTGGTTCACCCCTGCATATATCAAGAAGACTCAAGCGTCTAAGCTTGGGGATGCCCAAGGCATCCCCTTCTTCATCGACAACATTATCGGGTTCCTCCCCTGAAACTATATTTTTATTCCATCACATCTTATGTGCTTTGCTTGGAGCGTCGGTTTGTTTTTGTTTTTTATTTTTGTTTGAATAAAATGGATCCTAGCATTCTTTGTGTGGGAGAGAGACACGCTCCGCTGTAGCATATGGACAAATATGTCCTTAGGCTCTACTCATAGTATTCATGGCGAAGTTTCTTCTTCGTTAAATTGTTATATGGTTGGAATTGGAAATGATACATGTAGTAATTGCTAAAATGTCTTGGGTAATGTGATACTTGGCAATTGTTGTGCTCATGTTTAAGCTCTTGCATCATATACTTTGCACCCATTAATGAAGAAATACATAGAGCATGCTAAAATTTGGTTTGCATATTTGGTCTCTCTAAAGTCTAGATAATTTCTAGTATTGAGTTTGAACAACAAGGAAGACTGGTGTAGAGTCTTATAATGTTTTCAATATGTCTTTTATGTGAGTTTTGCTGCACCGCTTCATCCTTGTGTTTGTTTCAAATAACCTTGCTAGCCTAAACCTTGTATCGAGAGGGAATACTTCTCATGCATCCAAATCCTTGAGCCAAACACTATGCCATTTGTGTCCACCATACCTACCTACTACATGGTATTTCTCCGCCATTCCAAAGTAAATTGCTTGAAGTGCTACCTTTAAATTTCTATCCTCTACCTTTACAATATATAGCTCATGGGACAAATAGCTTAAAAACTATTGTGGTATTGAATATGTACTTATGCACTTTATCTCTTATTAAGTTGCTTGTTGTGCGATAACCATGTTCCTGGGGACGCCATCAACTACTCTTTGTTGAATATCATGTGAGTTGCTATGCATGTCCGTCTTGTCTGAAGTAAGGGAGATTTACCACCTAATGGTTAGAGCATGCATATTGTTACAGAAGAACATTGGGCCGCTAACTAAAGCCATGATCCATGGTGGAAGTTTCAGTTTTGGACATATATCCTCAATCTCATATGAGAAAATTAATTGTTGCTACATGCTTATGCATTAAAGAGGAGTCCATTATCTCGTTGTCTATGTTGTCCCGGTATGGATGTCTAAGTTGAGAATAATCAATAGCGAGAAATCCAATGCGAGCTTTCTCCTTAGACCTTTGTACAGTGCGGCATAGAGGTACCCCTTTGTGACACTTGGTTAAAACATGTGCATTGCGATAATCCCGGTAATCCAAGCTAATTAGGACAAGGTGCGGGCACTATTAGTATACTATGCATGAGGCTTGCAACTTGTAGGATATAATTTACATGATACATATGCTTTATTACTACCGTTGACAAAATTGTTTCTTGTTTTCAAAACCAAAGCTCTGGCACAAATATAGCAATCGATGCATTCCTCTTTGAAGGACCTTTCTTTTCCTTTTATGTTGAGTCAGTTCACCTATTTCTCTCCACCTCAAGAAGCAAACACTTGTGTGAACTGTGCATTGATTCCTACATACTTGCATATTGCACTTGTTATATTACTTTACATTGACAATATCCATGAGATATACATGTTATAAGTTGAAAGCAACCGCTGAAACTTCATCTTCCTTTGTGTTGCTTCAATACCTTTACTTTGAATTATTGCTTTATGAGTTAACTCTTATGCAAGACTTATTGATGCTTGTCTTGAAGTACTATTCATGAAAAGTCTTTGCTATATGATTCATTTGTTTACTCATGTCATTTACCATTGCTTTGATCGCTGCATTCACTACATATGCTTACAATAGTATGATCAAGGTTATGATGGCATGTCACTCCAGAAATTATCTTTGTTATCGTTTACCTGCTCGGGACGAGCAAGATCCAATGGCTAATACAAGACAACCTCAACCTTAATTGTAATACTTCTTATTATTTAAGAAGTATGTTCTTCAAAAGTTATTCTTTTGAAGAAAATAAGGAATCGTCATCAATCCTGCCTAATAGGACCTATAGCCAATAACCAGCTATCACCAACGAAGGTATACCAACCTTGATAGCAACTATTTATAATAACTTGCTCAAGATACCTAGGCTTAACTCAACCTTACAAGCCCTTGGTGTTGATGAATCCAACCTTGTTAGGATACATCTACTACTTACTCCAGAAACCAATTAGAACCATAGAAAACCATAGAACCCCACAAACCAATTACCATACTTGTTCTTTATCAAAGTACATGTTCTTCAAAAGTTATTCTTTTAAAGTATACGATAATCAATCATTAACCATGCCATCTCGTACTAAAACTGACCACTGTTCTTTACTCGTTAACATTATGCCAATTATCATTCTTTGTGTGCTCAATTGATTAATATGCTTTATTATCTACCTGTTTATCATACCAAGTAACCACACCTGAATAAGAAACTTGTATGTGAATCACTCTAAAAGTGCAACACACCCTGAACTAATCATTACCACTCACTAATCCTAAAACATCGGGGTTAGGTCACGCTTAGAGCGATTGCATCTCATACTTATGCATTATTGCATCCTTGCCAATCTTTTAAACATCGTCCTTACCGGACGATGATGCTATTTCAGAATTTGGAGTTATTGCGTAACGAAGACCTTGTCTGCATAATCTTGTAGTCAAGAAAGGCAAGTTCATCACTTGCTCATGTCATTTGAGTATTTCTATCAAATTACTTGCAAAGTACTATGGTTATCACTATTGCATAAAAACCAAAACCACTATTTTCATAACTATGAATATGACTATGTGGTTGGCAATGGAACCATGGATTGTGTTGATATGGTGGAGGTTCCATTGCAAGGGTTTATATCCATCTAGGATTAAACAACAAATGTCGCCAGTGATTCTTGTGCCGTAATACCCGTGTTAACCATAAGATCCGGAGTGGGACGGAGTAGTCAAAATTGTTTCCACCTCTCATTCATCAACGAATGCGCTTTACCGTAGACACTTGTATCTGTCAGGGCAAGTGGTAGGCTGGGGAAGCCTTAAGTCCCCACGGCATAGTCCGTAGACACTTGTCGCTCGAAGAGCAAGCGGTTGGCTGGGGAAGCCTTAAGTCCCCACGGTATTGCGGTCTATGATGGGTTGCAGCTACCGGCGAAGGAGTTTGGTTCGATCCCGCACCGTCGTCGTGGTCGGGGTCCACCCTGAAATCTATGGGAATAATGGGACCGGCGAGGGGGTCGGGGCATGCAACAAAGGGTGGGTGTTCGAGGTAGCGGAGGAACATGATTGGCTAGACCTTATACCGGGCCTCACACCATAGGAAGTGTGGACGGGGAATATGCCCGGTTGGCACCAAGGTTAAGATCTCTTATGGGTAAAGCAACACACCTCTGCAGAGTGTAAAGAACCGTGACCTGTCACTCCCTGTTCCGGGATATGGAATCGCGAATGCGGCCGGAAAGGAGCTCCATGAAGTTCTAGTAAACCGGTGAAGGCTGATGGACATAGTTCTTCCGAATAAAAGCAACCTTTTGAAGAAATGATTATGAAAACCTGCATTGGTATTAGACTTTCTGGTCTAATGCCGTAGCTAGTGCATTAAACACCTCTTTCCTATAATGAACTTGTTGAGTACGTTCGTACTCATCCCACTCTTAAATCCCCTGCTTAGATATGGAGGCCACAAAGGAGGATCTACAACACAACTCAAAGGCCGAGGAGTTCACAACAACTTCAAGAGACAGGATCCTGTCAGAGGAGTCAGATACCACATCCAACAAGGAGAAAACCTAGTTTAGCCATAGAAGGGAACTAGCTTCCTAAACCTAGCACCTATTTAGCTAAAATCTATTCTTAGCCTCTGTAGTTAGTGAAATACTCTACAAATAGAATTCGTGATAAGACTAGACTACGAGTCGTTCTTATGGAGTTTATTTGCAGTTTTACCTCATTGTAAAGTAGGAGGCTGTGATGATCTTATGTAACAGAGTCGATGTTGTAATTCTATAGACATGCCTTGGACCCGCATATGTTTCTGTTGTACCACTCTGAGCGATATAATACCTATGGAACTGTGTTTCATTGGTGTTATATCAGACTTGCATACTACACCATGCAGTGGTATGCCGGGTCACCACATCTGCCGCGCTCCCTGCAAGCTCTAATCCTACGGCTCATCTCACGCGTACCGTTTCGCTTGATTAAAAGCCACTGACGGGTGGCCCCCACCTCGTCAGGGCGGCCCAAGGCACCAGTTGCTAGATGGGCTGCGCTGTGTTTTTAAATTCTGTTTCGGCCCAGTAGCATTTCCCGCCTAGCCCACGAATTCAAAAATAGATTTAGTAATTATTCAAATGTGTTGCAGATGCTTTAGTAAATTTTGAGTAGTTTGAAATCTACCAATCCAAATTTAGCAAACTTTATGCCTTTGGAAAGCTAATGAAATTATCTAACCAATGCCACTGGTCCCACCCCCAAATTCAAAGTAGAATTAATCTGAGAAAAATAACAAGACAGGGACTTTTGCAAATTGAAACTTTATTTAAATTTTAACCATAATTGATTTTGAATTGATTCTAACTCTAATAAATCAAAAATGATGTCCTCTAATTGATTATGCAATAATATAGACATGTTATTTGTATGATCATGGACTAGATCAAAATAGTGGCTATGTAGCCATTACTAGTGCATTTAAAATGTGGAATTCAAATTCTATAAATAGTATGAGAGCTACTCTCTCATTTAAATGTTGATCCTAAGTAGTACAACCACAGGGAATGACATTAGGCTAATGAACCCCTGATTTGTATTACTTAGAGATTTTAAATCATTAATTGGTTAGTCTTAAATTATGTGAAGTATAACACTTCAATTAAATTATACTCACATATAATAGATATGGAATGTTGACCTTGGTCAACCTGTATTTCATACCTGATTATTATATGAGGAGATTAAATCTTAATAAGAATTAATGAGAGGAAATTATTTTCTCTAAAGATCTAAATACCAAATTAAAGAAATAAGAATAATGAGAGGAAATTATTTTCTCTTAAATAAGAACCAACCCCTTTAATCCACCATGCCATGAGTAATATGATGCTAGGATTAGTGTGTAAATCTTTGGTGTGTTTTAGACTAGTATGTGAGTTTGGTTTAGTATTTATACCTCGTATTCGTATATAGACGCTAGTAACGAGGAGTATCAAGAGGAGGAAGCCTACTCCCAGGAAGAAGAGGAGAACTTTGACAACTACCCTGCTCAAGGCAAGCTAACCCTTGCTAAACATCAAGTGCATAGCTTTACAAGAGCAAGGCACCATCACACTTTACTTAATGTCTTACCTATCCCATGTTTTTTACTTACAATTATTTTGCTTATTTACTTTCAAAGTACTTTTTGATGCATGATTCACTTGGTCTAGAGTAGAACAATACTTGGAGTTAGCTTAGAACAAATCAAAGCTAGATAGCACCCCTCATGAAATAGTTGCTAGTGCTAATCAAATAAAATTGACTACTCTAGATGGGAACATGGTGAAGTGAAATAACTTTGAAAGAATGTAAAGTGGAGGTGGATATGAACAAGAGAAGATGGTGATTTTTGATAAAACTGATGATTGGGTCTGAATGCGATACCCTTCCAATTATACAAGTACCCCCACAATACCTGATTATGGGTAGGGCTTAACTAGAAACTTGTGTATTTTAGTATGGGTTCCCTCTACACAAGCATCATAGGGGTTACGCCGAGGCTGCCTCCGTTAAGTGGGAATGATGTTAATATGAGGTGAATGTATGGCCAAAGCCCTGTGCAGTTCCCGGGTTAACTGCGGTTTTCACTGGGAGGCCAAGCTCATGGGGAGAGGTGCTCATACTAGCATATATACGTGAAAGGTTATGGTTGATGATCCGCGTACTGTGTTACGATGATTCGGGTTTATCCTCGACGGATGTAATCAAAAGTTGTGGCACAAGAGTACAACCTCTGCAGAGTGTTAAACCTATTCGAATAGCCGTGTCCACGGTTACAGACGATTGGAAAGGCCATACTATCTCCGTTATCATAATCTTGATCTTAAAAAGGAATGATGTATTGAAAGGTGACATTGAGGTGAATTAAAATGAGTTGTGGGAATGACACTAATGTTCCCACTTGAGTTAGTCTAGCACATGATAAGGCTTTACTAAATGTTTATCAAACTAAAACTTGGCTTTATGCAAATAAACCTAGAGCTTAGCATCCATTACTATACTTAATAAGTAATTACTTTAGTGTTAGTTTGCGAGTACTTTAAAAGTACTCATGGCTTTGCCCTAGCTATTCAAATGCCAGACTTTGAAGGAGAACAACAGTATCAGGATGACGGACAGCAGGACGTCTACGATAACTAGGATCGTCTTCTAACGTCAAGCGTTGCCTGTGGAATAGATAGTCCACTACTACTTCGCTTCCGCTACTATTTGTGTTGCTGAACAATATATTTGTGTAATATTGGATCATGTGATCTATGGTTGTAAGACAATATGTGTTGTAATAAATGATGACTCTATGCTACTTACTATTATGTCTCGCAAAAACATTATTCCTGGGATTGCGATGTACGACATAATAGGCATCTGGACTTAAAAACCCGGGTGTTGACAGGTACTACCGCCCTAGGTACTGCAGGGGTACCGCAGCGTGTTCTGGGGGACGAAATCAGCGCAGACTCAGAGCGGTACCAAGGGCGGTACCTATAGGGGTAGCGGTACTACCGCTACAGGTACCGGTAGTACCGTCCTGGCTAAATCTTGTTTTCTTCCCTTTTCTCTCCAACCATGTCACCTCGCTAAACACACACAAAACCAGAAAACCTATCAACTACGCTTCAGTCTTCCGATCTTGACGCGTCCGGCGAGGTCACCGTGCTCTTGCAAATCTAACAATGGTACTCAAGGCACACGGTGAGATTACTCAAGTGTTGTCATCAAACACACAAAACTTGGGGTGTGAATTTTGCTCTTACAACGTCCCCGGCAACGGCACCAGAAAACAGTCTTGATGACGCGTAAAGCACACGTCCGTTGGGAACCCCAAGAGGAAGGTGTGATGCGTACAGCAGCAAGTTTTCCCTCAGTAAGAAACCAAGGTTATCGAACCAGTAGGAGATGAAGGCCATATGAAGGTTGTTGGTGAAGGAGTATAGTGCGGCGCAACACCAGGGATTCCGGCGCCAACGTGGAACCTGCACAACACAATCAAAATACTTTGCCCCAACTTAACAGTGAGGTTGTCAATCTCACCGGCTTGCTGTAAACAAAGGATTAAACGTATGGTGTGGAGAATGATGTTTGTTTGCCAAGAACAGTAGAGAACAATGATTGCAGTAGATTGTATTCAGATGTAAAAGAATGGACCAGGGTCCACAGTTCACTAGTGGTGTCTCTCCAATAAGAAATAGCATGTTGGGTGAACAAATTACAGTTGGGCAATTGAAAAAAAAAGAGGGCATGACAATGCACATACATATCATGATGACTAATATGAGATTTACTTAGGGCATTACGACAAATAACATAGACCGCTATCCAGCATGCATCTATGCCTAAAAAGTCCATCTTTGGGTTAGCATCCGCATCCCTTCCAGTATTAAGTTACAAACAACAGACAATTGCATTAAGTACTGTGCGTAATGTAAACAATACAAATATCCTTAGACAAAGCATTGTTGTTTTATCCCTAGTGGCAACAACACATCCATAACCTTAGAACTTTTTGTCATTGTCCCAGATTCAATGGAGGCATGAACCCACTATCGAGCATAAATACCCCCTCTTGGAGTCACAAGTATCAACTTGGCCAGAGCCTCTACTAGCAACAGAGAGCATGCAAGATCATAAACAACACATATATGATAGATCAATAATCAACTTGACATAGTATTCCATATTCATCGGATTCCAACAAACACAACATGTAGCATTACAAATAGATGATCTTGATCATGTTAGGAAGCTCACAAGATCTAAACATGATAGCACAAGAGGAGAAGACAACCATCTAGCTACTTCTATGGACCCATAGTCCAAGGATGAACTACTCACACATCAGTCCGGAGGCGATCATGATCGATGTAGAGTCCTCCGGGTGATGATTCCCCTCTCCGGCAGGGTGCCGAGGCGATCTCTCGAATCCCCCGAGATGGGATTGGCGGCGGCGGCCTCTCTGGAACTTTTCTCGTATCGTGGCTCTCGGTAATAGGGTTTTCGCGACGGAGAGAATAAATAGGCGAAGGGGCAGAGTCGGGAGAGGCTCGAGGGGCCCACACCCTAGGGCGGCGCGCCCCTCTCCTTGGCCGCGCCGCCAGGTGGTGTGGGGCCACCTCGGCTCTTCTTCGTTTCCTCTTCGGACTTCTGGAAAGCTCCATGGAAAATAAGACCTTGGGATTTTGTTTCGTCCAATTCCGAGAATATTTCCTGTGTAGGATTTCTGAAACCAAAAACAGCGAGAAACGAGAGCCGGCGCTTCGGCATCTTGTTAATAGGTTAGTGCCGGAAAATGCATATAAATGATATAAAGTGTATATAAAACATGTGAGTATTGTCATAAAACTAGCATGGAACATAAGAAATTATAGATACATTTCAGACGTATCAAAGTCGCTGGGCGGAAAGGAGAAGCCCCGCTCAACGAGCACTTTGGTCACCACCATCTCTCCGGCTTCGGGAGCAGGAGTTAGCGAACCCGGAATTGTCCGCCGGGATGAGGGCTTCAAGAACCCTTCCATCTCGAGGTTACGGAGCTCAGTTTCTGTGGTGGTACAGGGCCACCACTTTCCCTTGGCTTCGCTGTCTCGCGCGCGAGCCTTTGATTTTTTGGCGGCAGCTTCCTCCACCTTCTTCTCCATTTGTTCTGCCCCTGCGGTTTCTTCCGGGTTGGCAGATGTCCCCTCGATGTTCTTGCCGGAATCCTTTGAGGGCTCCAGCTGAACCGAGACGAACGGGGGAGGAGCGGAAGAGATTGGCGTCGCCATGATTGGCTCGGTGGTGGGAGGCGGAGTCGAAGAAGACATCTACGAAGGAAAATGCAAAGATGACTAAGACTTAGCCGGATCCAATGTCAAAATACCCTGTTCATCCCTACCAACTACGGCGAAAAGACAAAGCTTTGAGGGCTTACCGGAATGGTTTCCGCAGTGGTTGGAGTTGCCGGCGGCGAGGTTTAGCTGGGGTGGTTCGCTGAACTTAAGAACACGAAGAACAGCTCGCGGCGGTGGAACGCTTCCGGCGAAACTCTGGCGAAACTCCGGTCCGGCGGAGGAGAAGCTCGGAGGCGGCACTGTGTGAGAGGTGAAAAGGGGGGCGAATGGGGTGAACGGGGTGAACGACGAATATTTATAGGCTGAGGGGAGGAGATTCGTGCTCCGCATCCTGTGGTCGGAACGCAAGCATCGCGCCGTTGGATGATCAACATGTGTCAAAAACCCTAAGCGGTAAAAATGGCTAAGGATAAGTTACCGCTCAAATTGCCCGAAAATGGCGCCAAGATTGGCGGAACAGTTTGAACTTCTTAAGGGTTCTAGGTAAAAATTTAAAAAAGCTATCAACCCTTATCCAAGCAGGGGAGTAACCCGGAGACATGTTACAAGAAGTGTTGTCGATGGATGAAGTCCCGTGGGATAGAGGTATTTTCCGACTAAACGTTGGGAAAGGAGATAAGACGAAGTTGGAGTTCTTCAAGTTTCCCCATGTTACCAAGATTGTCGGAAGTCACGAAGCTTTAGCAAGGCGGAAACAAGAGGTGAATCTCGGAGAACTCTGGGGGCTACTATTGTGGGTATACTTCATGGGTGTACCATCGACAGTGCCTAGATCCGGCAAGCCCGGGTGGCCCACAGACGGTGATGTGGCATGTGGCCCATCGGGCGGCCCAGTTGCTGTTGATCATGAAGGATAAAGTCCAGCCCAGGATCAGGAAGCCGGATCCTAATCGACCTTGGTAGGAAGCCGGATCCGTAGAGGCCCATGTGGAACCCGGATCCAGTACGATGTAGATGGAGGGCGGATCCTTGACATACACGGCAAGACATTGTACCGTAGTTAGGCAACCTGTAATCCAGCTAGGACTCTCCGTATAAACCCTAGATCCGTGCGCCTTTATAAGCCGGATACCGGGAGCCCTAGAGGCACAACCACAACTCATTGTAACAACGCGAAAGCGCCAAGATAATTCCAGACAAGCAGCAGTAGACCTTACCATCGTGCAGGTGGTACGAAGCTGGGTAAATCGCGTACCACCGTCCCGAGGACTCTCCGCCCAATGGCCCCTACTTATTTTCCCCTCCATGAGGATCCCTTCTCTAGAGTACCATCGAATAGGCTACGACACTCTGAAATCTGATGTACTCTTATAGTATTGTCAACACCCAGATTTTTAAGTCCGGATGCCTATTATGTCATTCATCGTAATCCCATGAATATTGTTGTTGCGAGGCATAATAGTTAAGTATCATAGTCATCATTCATTACAAACCATATTGTCTTACAACTTGAATCACATGATCCATATTACACGAATAGTTGATCTATCGATCAACGAACAAACACAAGTTCATAGCGGAAGAGTAAAGATAAATGGACTCTCTAGTCCACAGGCCAACACTTGACGTCGGAAGACTCCTAGTTGTCGTAGGCGTCCTGCTAGTCATCTCCTTGGTAGTTCTGTTCATCTTCATACTCTGGCCATTTGAATAGCCAGGGACAAAGCCGTGAGTACTTTAAGTACTCGCAAACTAATACTAGTGTAAGTGCTAACATTTCTAGTAAGGGGTGCTAAGCTCTAGTTTATTTGCATAAAGCCAATTTTAGTTCACAAGTATTTGAGAAAAGACTTATTCATGTGCTAACTAACTCAAGTGGGAACATTAGTGTCATTCCCACAACATTTGTTGTGATTCACCACAAGTCACAAATTCACCATTCATTTCACCAACATTTTCAAGAATCTGACATCGGAAACTGTATGGCCTTTCCAACCATCCGTAACCGTGGACACGGCTATACGAATAGATTTCACAACATTTGATTTCATCCGTCGGGATTACCCCGAATCATCGTAACACAGTACGCGGATCATCAACCATAACCTTTCACTTACAAATCCTAGTATGATCACCTCTCCCCATGAGCTTGGCCTCCCAGTGAAGACCAACTGTCAACCTGGGAACTGCACAGGGCTTGGCCGTACAATTCACCTCAATTCACATCATTTCTCAACAAAGGAGGCAGCCTCAAGCATAACCCCTATGATGTGTGTTCAGAGGGAACCCATACTAAGATGCATAAATTTCCAGTTAAGCCCTACCCATAATCAGGTATTGTGGGGGTACTCAATATTGGAAAGGTATCACATTCAAACCAACATCAATTTTATCAAAAATCACCATCTTCTCTTGGTCATATTCACCTTCAAAATTCATGCAATGGAATGACTCATCATTCCAAGGTTTCAAATTCATTTCAAGTCACACGTTCCCATCTAGAGTAGTCAAGTTTTAGTATTTAGCACTAGCACTAATCACGAGAGGTGCTATCTTGCTTGGCTAGCTTGAGACTAACTTTGCTACTCTAGTAATCATCTTTAACTTAGACCAAAGTTAACTATAAAAGTAACTCTTTGAATAAACAAGTAAAAACTTGTAAGGTAGAAACTTGGGATAAGCTTATGGTAAGAAAGGTAAGACTAATGGGGCCTTGCACCAAAGGGCTTTGCACTTTGCAAGAATATTAGCTTGCCTTGGTAGTGGTCAAAGTTCTCCTCCTCCTCTTGGTAGCAACCTTCTTCCTCCGGGTATTCTCCGGTGCTAGCGTCTAAATTGGAATACGAGGTATGATCACTCAACCAATTCATTGGCAATTCTAAACATCACATAAATTCACACAAACTATTCTAAGCACACACTTAATACAATTTGGGTGCATTAGTTGTGTTGCTTGAGGAAAAAATAATTTCCTCTCATTACCTATGTAAATGATAGTTTCCATATAGTTCTTGAGAAATAATTTCCTCTCATTGAATCTTATTAAGATTTAATTTCTCAAACAATCATACATTAATTCATGTTGACCTAAGTCAACCATTCATCATCATCATTTGAGAAAATGATTTAAATGAGGTAGACCACCTCAGACTATTTAATAATTCTACAAATGATTTAAAATCTCCAAGTATTTCATGTGAGAGTATTTGACCAGGGGTTCAAACTTCATATGAAATTACTTGAGACAATATTTAAATGAAGTAAAATACTTCATATGAATTGCATAATAGTTTTGGACAATATCACTTAAGTAAACTAGCCATATTGTCCATTATTTAAACTAGGGCATGATCATACAAAGTGACCACACCATTTTATTGCAGAAACAATTAGTGTAAGTTAAATGTGAGCTATTGGAGTTGGAATTAACTAAATATCTATTTTGGTTGATTTTTAATATTTATTTGAATGTGCAAAAGTCCCTGACTTAATCTTTTTGTCACTTTATTTCTACAACAGATCTCAAGGTGAGACCAGTGGCAAGTTGTAGAACTTTTCATTAGATTTCCAACAATATCAAATTTGCTAAATTTGGCCAAGCCAAACAGATACTATTTAATTTCAAAGTGGGAGCCAATATTGAATTTGAGTTGAAACTATTTAAACTAGATTTGAATTAAAAGGGCCGACGGGAACTGGAATTGGGCCGAAAGGGTTTGAATTAACGAAAAACGGCCCAGCAACGCATCCAGTGCGCGTGGGCTTGCTGACAGTGTCGGGGCCACCCGTCAGCGAGTAATAAAACCCGAAACGGTATGTTTGATGTGGGGCGTTGGATTAAAACAAGATCTAACGGCGCAGCTGCGTCGTCTTCTCCGACGAGAGCCCGACGCTCTGGCGGCGAGCCTAGGGGGTCAGAGGGCTAACCAGTGGTCCGGCGAGCGGTGGCGATGTTCAGGGCGAGGTTGTCGACGATGGTGAAGCAGCCTGTAGCAGTGGCGGAGCTCGAGGCGGCTCCAATCGATGGCGATTCCTCCAGGGCTTCCGTGGCTCCGATCGTCCAATTGGGGCTGCTCCGGCGTCAATCGAGTGGGTGGAGTGGTTGTGGAGAAGCAGAGATGGGAGGAGAGGATGGTGGTGTGCTTGGATTGCTCAGGGGAGCTCTCTATTTATAGAGGAGCAAGGGTGCTGCGGGGCAGGGTTAGGGTCGACATGCGTGCGGCGGTTCCAGCGAGCTAGGAAGCTAGGCGCGGGCGCGGCACTGTTCTACGGTTCCTGGCGAAGCTATTGGCGGCGACAGCGCGGTCGGGCGGCGTCTCGTTTGCTCGCATTGCTTCCATGTCTGCCGCGGCGGTTACGGGATCTTGCTCATCGTCTCCGGCGGCGGCGGTCCAGGGTTCAGTCTTGCCCGTGTGTGGAGGGGTCGTGCTGTCACGGTGATGCTCAAGGCGTCGAGGGAGGGGCCAAGGGGTGCGTGTGCTGGCGAGGCGGCAGGTGGCCAGTGCGTGTCCGTGGCGTGCGCATGCGCGATGTGAGCGACATGCTGGCTGATCCTGGGCGCGCGATCTCCGGCGAGCTGCTGCTTCCTCGACAATGGCTGGTGTAGGCGGTGCTAGGGTGGTGCGGTGGCGCGTTTTGGCAAGGTGGCCGTGGCAGGGGAGGAAGGGGAGAGGAGATGGTGCGGCAAGGTGGCGACATGGCCGGCATGGCTTGCACATGCAAGCTATGCATGGTCCTCTAGGGTTCCTATGCTGGCCTTGGTGAGAGAGGGGACGAGGGGACCAGTTAGAGTGAAGAGGGGCAGTAGGGTTTAGGTCAAACACTATTTTAAATAGTGTTTGCATGGTTCCATAATTGCAATTTGCAAAATTTGCCCAAATTTGGTTGAATTCATATAGTTGCAAAATTTGAAAATGGTGTATTTGGTTAAGTTGTAATTGACCAGAGACAAACATGTGTGGTGGTGGAGTTTAGAAAATCAAAGAATGGCAAATTTGCAAAGTTGGAGATTGTTCCACATATTAAAAAGTTCCAACTTTGCATGAGCATAGAATTTGATACAAAGTGATTTTGGCATGGTGGTATTTACCAAAGTTGTTCACCTTGATGTGCTCTTGGATGAGGTGCAAAGAATTATGAAAGTTTAGTTTGAAAAATTTGAATTGCAAGGGCTCAAAGTACGGATCAGACTATAAATGGCAGATTTGACCATTATCATATGTGATCCCAATTTGAGTTTGAATTTTATTTGATTTGTGTTTATTTGATTAAGTTGTAATAAGTGTTTAGTAACATTATTCAACTAATGGTGAAGACCAAAATGGTCTAGGGCAATAATTTATAAAAATGGCATAAACCATATGTGAGGGTTTTTAGGGTTTTATTCTTATTTGATTTCTTTCTCTTTTCGATTTATTTGGTTTGTGATCTTCACTTGATCACATTAGGGTTTTAGGGTTTATCACATAAACATAATAACAATCATCATGGCATATCACTCAAATGCACAAGTCCTATGCATGGCACTATATGCAAATAAAAGTTTTTGTTGGCTCTGAATTTTGAATCTCTGGAATTCTTCTAACTTTCTTTTTTTGAAAATTGGGATGTTACAAACCCTTCCCCCTTATAAAAGATATCGTCCCGAGATCTAAAAGAAAGTTAGGTACTAAAGAGATCTGGGTACTCCTTCTTCATGAAGTCTTCGCGTTCCCAGGTGGCTTCATCTTCAGTATGGTTGCTCCATTGTATCTTCATGAACTTGATGCTCCGGGTGCGGGTGGTTCGGTAAGCTTCCTCCAAGATGCGAATCGGCACTTCGCGGTACGTCAGGTCCTTGTTGATATCCACCGATCGGTGATCGATGTTCTTGAACACTTCGGTCTTCTCGGGGACTTCAAGGCACTTCCAGAGGAGTGAGATGTGAAACACGTCGTGCACAGCCGACATTTCTTCTGGTAGCTCCAGGTTGAAGATACTTCGCCTCGGCGACTCAGAACTTTGAAGGGTCCGACATATCGGGGTGCGAGCTTTCCTTTCAGCTGAAATCTCTGCATTCCTTTCAAGGGGGATACCTTGAGATAGACGAAGTCTCCGATCTCGAAGGTCATCTCTCGGCGTCTCTTGTCAGCGTAGCTCTTCTGTCTTGATTACGCCGTCTTGAGGTACTCGCGGATCTTGTGTACTTTCTCTTCAGCTTCACGAAGAACATCTGGTCCAAAGACTTGGCTTTCTCCAACTTCCGACCAGTTCAGAGGGGTACGGCATTTCCTTCCGTACAAGGCTTCAAAGGGGGCCATCTGTAGGCTGGCTTGATAGCTGCTGTTGTAAGAGAATTCTGCGTAAGGCAGCCAGTCTTCCCACTTGGATCCATATTCCAGTACACATGCTCTCAGCATGTCCTCCAATATCTAATTGACTCTCTCAGTCTGTCCATCAGTCTGAGGGTGGTAGGCGGTGCTGAAATTCAGACGGGTTCCTAGTCCTTCGTGCACTTTCTGCCAGAATCTTGAGGTGAATTGTGATCCTCTATCTGACACTATCGACTTCGGGGTTCCATGCAGGGCGACTATTCTGGAGATGTACAATTCAGCTAACTTTAGGCCTTGGTAGGTGGTCTTGATGTCGATGAATTGGGCTACCTTGGTCAGTCTATCGACAACTACCCATATTGAGTCATTGCCTTTGCTGGATTTGGGCAAACCTGTGATAAAGTCCATTCCCACAGAGTCCCACTTCCATTCTGGAATCTGCAGAGGCTGTAGCAGTCTTGCGGGTCGCTGATGTTCCGCCTTGACTCGTTGACAGATGTCACACTTGGCGATGTAGCTTCCGATCTCTCGCTTCATTCCATGCCACCAGAATTGTTCCTTCAGATCTTGATACATCTTGGTACCTCCGGGGTGGATTGAGTAAAGGGTGTCATGGGCTTCTTTCAGGATGACTTGCTTCAAGTCTGAGTCGGATGGTACACAAAGGCGTCCTTTGTACCAAAGAACTCCGGCTTCATCTACGTGAATCCTGGTGCTTTGCCGGCGGCTATCTGTTTCTTGATTCCGTCGATGCTAGCATTTCCTTCCTGGGCTTCCTTGATCTGGCTAACCAAGGTGGGTTGAAGCTCTATGCTGGCTAGGAATCCTTCACTAACAAGTTCCAGTCTAAACTGTTCAAACTCTTGAAACAAGCTGGGCTGCTCGATTGCGATCATGGAGTTCAGCTGACACGGCAGTCGACTCAAAGCATCCGCTACCACATTGGCCTTGCCGGGGTGGTAGTGAATCTCCATGTCGTAATCCTTGATCAATTCTATCCATCGGCGTTGCCTCATGTTTAGCTCCTTTTGGGTGAAGATATATTTCAGGCTCTTGTGGTCGGAGTAGATCTCGCATTGATTACCCATGAGGTAATGACGCCAAACTTTCAAGGCTAGGACCACGGCTGCAAGCTCTAAGTCATGGGTTGGGTAATTCTGCTCATGTTGCTTCAGCTGTCTGGACAGGTATGAAATCACTTTGCCTTCTTGCATCAAGACACATCCAAGACCAATCTTGGAGGCGTCGCAATAGACGTCAAAGGGCTTGGTGATGTCAGGCATGATCAGGATTGGGGCTGAGGTCAGTCTACTATTGAGTTGTTGAAAACTCTCTTCACATTTGTCCATCCATTCGAACTTCTTGTCCTTCTTCAACAGTTGGGTCATTGGTCGAGCGATGCTCGAGAAGCCTTCTACAAATCTGCGGTAATATCCAGCTAATCCAAGAAAAGCGCGGACCTCGGTCTGGGTGGTTGGGGCTTGCCATTCCATAACAGCTTTGATCTTGGCGGGATCTACGGCAATTCCTCCTGCAGACAAGATGTGTCCCAGGAATCCTACTTCCTCCAACCAAAACTCACATTTGCTGAACTTGGCATACAACTGGTGGTGTCTAAGGGTTTCTAGGACAGTCTCCAAATGCTGTTCATGTTCCTCTTCGGACTTGGAGTAGATGAGAATGTCGTCGATGAAGACAACGACAAACTTGTCCAAAAAGTTCATGAAGATCTTATTCATGAGGTTCATGAAATAAGCGGGGGCATTGGTTAATCCAAATGACATGACATTGTACTCATACAACCCATATCTGGTGGTAAAGGCAGTCTTTGGAATGTCAGTGGCGCGAATCTTCAGCTGATGATAACCAGTCCTAAGATCTATCTTTGAGAAAACTTTGGCTCCGGTCAACTGATCAAACAAGTCTTCTATCTTGGGTAGTGGGTATTTCTTCTTGATGGTGACATCGTTAAGCTTACGGTAGTCCGTACATAAACGAGTGGCACCATCCTTCTTGTCCACAAACAAAACTGGTGATCTCCAGGGGGATGCACTAGGTCGAATCAAACCTTTGGCTAACATATCATCGATCTGCTTCTTCAGCTCCACAAGTTCTGTGGGGTTCATGCTATAGGCTCTCTACGCTATAGGTCCAGTTCTGGGGATTAACTCGATGATGAACTCGATATACCGGTCCGAGGGCTTACCGGGTAGATCATCCGGAAACACATCAGGGTATCGACAGACGACCCTGATTTGATCCAGAGTTGGCTTGGCTACACTTTGGTTGCAGGTGAATTTTCTGGGTAGTCTTTCAGAGACATGTTCTACTAGGATACCGGTGCTGCTAGTCATGGTGATGGCTTTCTTGGCACAGTCTATCAATCCATGGTGTTTTGACATCCAGTCCATTCCTAGTACGACTTCCAAACCTTTGGTTCCCAGAATTATCAGATTGGCATAGAAATCTACTTCATGGATTCGGATGGGTACATTTTTGCAAAATTTTCTGGCTTTGGTGGTTGATCCGGGAATTTGAACTATCATAACATGCTTCAAACTAATAGGTTGAATTTTACTTGTTGATGCAAATTCTTCGGTGACAAAAGAATGAGATGCTCCGGAATCAAACAATACTCTGGCAGGTACGGAGTTGACAGAGAACATGCCCAGTACAACATCTCGTGCTTCCTGGGCTTCTTCGGCGTTCATGTGGAAGAGACGGCCGTTGCGGTTATTGGGGTTGTTGGGGACGAACTTCTTGCCGGTGGAGACACGGCGTTGCTGCTGAGCAGGTGCAGCGGTGTTGCCTGCGAGCTTGGCGAGCCTCTTGGGGCACTCGTTGGAGTAGTGTCCCACTAGACCACACTCATAACAAGTGATGGTGGCCTTGTCCTTGGTCGCAACGGGGATGGCGTTGCTTCCGGTTCTGGGGGCAGTGTTGGTGTTGTTGTTGTTGTTGGGGACTCTGGGCGGAGCACGGTTGAAGTTGTTG
The DNA here is from genome assembly GCF_022539505.1 of Lolium rigidum. Classification (NCBI taxonomy): domain Eukaryota; kingdom Viridiplantae; phylum Streptophyta; class Magnoliopsida; order Poales; family Poaceae; genus Lolium; species Lolium rigidum. The sequence goes on from NC_061514.1 coordinate 127,996,128, forward strand.
TTGTTGTTGTTGTAGTTGTAGTTGTTGTGGCCTCCTGGCCTGGAGTTTCCTCCACTCCAGTTCTGATAACCGGGGCGCGAGTTCTGCATCTGGGACTTGTTGTTGTTTCTCGGAGTGAAACCTCCGCTTGAGCTGGGGCGATACTTTGGGCGTTGCTAGGCCCACTCTGGTGCATCATGCGGCGCTTGCGGTTCTCATTGGCTTGGTTCAAATTGCCTTCCATCTGGATGGCGGAGTCTACAAGGGCTTCAAGGTCGGCGAAGGGGGTGTTGACGAGGACAGTCTGCGTCTTGTCATGCAGTCCGTTCAGGAACCTCTCCTGCCTCTTCTCGGTGGTGTCGGTCTCGTCGGGGGCGTACCTTGACAGTGTAAGGAACCTGTCGCAGTATTCTACCACCGTCATGCGGCCTTGCTTGAGTTCACGGAACTCATCCCTCATCTTCTTGATAAGACCCGGGGGCACATGGTATGTGATGACCCAGCGTACCACTGCATGGTGTAGTACACAAGTCGTTGATATAACACAAGTGAAACACCGTTCCACTCATATTACATCTCTCAGAGTGGTACAACAGAAACATATGCGAGTCCAAGGTATGTCTATAGAAGTACACACGAACTGTTACATAAGATCCACACAGCCTCCTACTTTACATTGAGGTAAAACTTCAAATAAAGCTCCAGAAGTATGACTCATAGTCTATCTTATTGCTAACTCAAGTTTAAGAGCTAATTGGCTTGCTATAGAACTCTAGCTACTTAGGTGCTAGGATTAGGGAAAGGTTCCCTTCTATTACTATTCTAGGTTTCCATTATAGCTGATGCAGAACTTGAATCCATTGGCTTCTTTGATTGAATTCTTCATCTTGTTGCAGTTGACTCCTTTGTCTTCGAGTTCCACGGTAGTTTCTCCTTCGGTGCATTGATCTAAGAAGGGGGTTCAAAGGGGATAGAATGAGTACGAGCGTACTCAGCAAGTTCATATTAGGAAATAGGTGTATCATGCACTAGCTACAGTAATAGACCAGAAAGTCATAGGCCAATGCAAGTTTTCATAAACATTTCTTCAAAAGGTTTATTTTATTCTAAAAACTATGCCCGTCAGTCTTCACAGGTTGACTAGAACTTCGTGGAGTTCCTTTCCTGCCGCGTTCGCAGTTCCCTTCCCGGAACGAGGAGTGGCAGTCACAATTCTTGATACCCTCTCGCAGAGGTGCGTTACTTTACCCCACAAGAGATCTTAACTTTGTTGCCGGCCGAGAGTATGTCCTCGTCCACACTTCCTTTGGTGTGAGGCCCAGTATAAGATCCAAGCCAATCACTGCCTTCTCCGCGACCCTGCAAACCCACCCTTTTGTCCGACCCTACACCTCAGTAGACTTCTCCCGATAATACGGCTTTACTCACGGTGTACTCCGGACAATCCATCATAGATCGTAGAGCTTATCATCACTAATGGATGGGGATTTAAAAGGCTATCCCAACCTACGGCAGTGCCTCCAACACCCCGCCAGCTCTACCAATCCGTTGGCGTGCAGAAGGGAAAAGATACAGCTGACTTCCCCAGAGCCATTATAGATCTTATGGATAACGCGATATGTACGACGCTAGAATCACTGGACGGCATTGGTACTTAGTCCTAGATGAGTAGTACCCATGCAATGGAACCTCCACCATATCAACACATACCATGGTTCCATTGCCCACCACATAGTCATATTCATAATTGTAAAATAATACTTTGCTTTTCAATGCATGAGTGATAAGTATAGTACTTTGCATATAGTTTGATACAAATAATAAAATGACATGAGCAAGCAATGAACTTGCCTTTCTTGACCGCAAGATTATGCGGGCAAAAGCTTCGATACGTGATAACTCCAAATTCTGAAATACCATCATCGTCCGGTAAGGACAATGTTTAAAGAACTGGCAAAGATGCTATAATGCATAGTATGAGATGCAATCGTCCCGAGCGTAACCTAACCTCGATGATTTAGGATGGATGAGTTGTAAAGATTTCTTTAGGGTGTGTTGCACTTTTAGAATGGTTCTCAAATAAGGTTCTTATTAGGGTTTGGTTATATTAGCATCATAACCAAGTGATATAAGACATCATAACAATCATACACATAAAGAATAGTGGTGGAACAATATATAAAGAATAGTTGTCAATTTTAAGTTCTACAAGACATGGTTGATGATTACTTATGCTATACTTCAAAAGAATAACTTTTGAAGAACATGTTGTTTAAGAAATATTGAGTATTTCAAAGAAGGATTAGGGCTTCTAAGGTTTGATATGTATTTGTACTTCAAAAGAATAACTTTTCAAGAACAGGTTAAAATAAGAATATGAACTATTATATATAGGTGCTATGGCTTCTAGGGTTTACTATTGGATTCATTTAGTTCCACTAATAGGAACTAATTGGGTTCTTAAGTGGAATTGGTTTATATGTGGTAAGTATTGGTAGGTTTATTACTATGGTTTCTTCTAAGTATCATATCAAAGGATGGTTATCAAGATGGTTCTATAAATTAGCTATTAGGGTTACTATGGCTTCACATTTGCTTTACTAAATAATCTCTAATGGTTTCTAAGCTAAGTGGCTTATCATTTCCTAAGTAGGGTTTAGTGAAATAGGAACATGTGTTGTGGATTGCTACACAAGGTTGATACTAGGGTTCATAATTATAGTTCTACTAAATTATGATGATTAAGGTTGATCCTAATGGTGTGGTATAATAGAGTGGTGATCAATGGTACTAATTCAATTAACAAGTTAGGGTTTATACTTAGGTGACACTTAGGGAATCATATAGGTTTGAATAAGGACATGAAATGATGATCTCATGTGACTTGGTTTTATGCTAGTGGATCATAACTTGTATTTGTTGGTCACATAATATGGTTCTCTATGTAAGGTGACATTCACATGATCACATGTGACACAAAATTAGGGTTTTAGAGTTGCTTCTAAAGTGTAATGATCACATGGATTAAATCCCTAGGGTTTTAGGTTTGCAACTACTATGGATGAACACATGAAATAATGAGATCAATGTCTTACTTAAATTAAAACTAGGGTTTCTAAATTATGGTACAATTCCTAAAATGTTGATTCGTAATAGAGTTGTAGTTACTAATTACTTTGAATCAAATTTAGTAATGTTTTGACATTTTATTAATTTTCACAAGATTTAATAATTAGAGTAACTCCTAATTAGGTTTAATTCAGAGATAAGGGTTTAACAATTATTACTAGGTTTTAAAAAATAACAACTTGCAAATTAAAAATTATTTAAGTTCACAATATTTAAGTTACTAAATTAATATTGGTTTTATAGTATTTTCTTGATTTATTATTATTTACAGAAAATAGAAAATAGTAATTTGCAAATTAGGGTTTATGAACTACCACTAATAATTAAGTTAATGCAAATATGGTAAATAAAATTAATCTTAACATTTTATTTAGTTACTGAATAGTTAAAATTTAATTTTTGAAACTTTACTAATTATTGAATTCCAATTGTATTTTAAATAAATGCAATGGCATAATTAATAAGGTTAAAAATAAGTGAATTTTTATTTTGACACACATTTTTTTTATATTTTATTTGAATAGAGTTTATTTTTGTGAGCATTTTGATATCTTATTCATAATTTTTCGAGTTGAAATGAATTTTATATGATTTTACAAAATTTAAGTGATTTTCTGGAATTTGAATTAAACCAAATACTAAACTTACCGGTTCACTCTACACCCGCAGCGACTAACTGGTGGGACCAAAATACGTGTTGACTGCCACGTTGGCGTGGACAAGTCAAAGACCATACGGGGTCCTACAGGCCACGTTGGCTTCGCCGGCGGCTTGACGCCGGCGGCCAACGCACGACGGCGCTGCCGTTTTATGGCTTCCCGGGATGGGCTACTGGGGGTTTCCGACTCGCCTCGATTCACTGAACATGATGGTGGGGTCGCTTAACTCGGAGGACCACCGGATCTACGCCGGCGACCTCGACTGCGGCGGTGCGGCTCGGCCAGAATGCAAACTCGGGCTAGGATGTAAGCTAGGAAGCGATAGTAGGTTCTACTGATGCGCAAACTCATCGTGAGTACGATGGTATGATCAGCTCCGGCGATGGTCGACAGAGACGACGGCGATTGGCGAAATCCCGGCGAACCCGAAGGAAAGGGAACGATCAAATTCGTCCAGCTCCGAGCTCCCCTTGATGATTGCTTGCACCCAGAGATTCTTCTCGACGAGGCGCTTCCAACGAGCCACTGCACGGACTCCGGGGTGCTCTCAATCGATGGCTAGCCGGAGAATAGCCGTCGGTGATTCTTGTTGATTGCGAGAGATGGAGAGAGATTGAGGAAGAATGGGTAGGCGGCGAGGTTCTAGGGTTTCCTGGAGAATCTCTAGGCCTATTTATAGAGTTTGGCGAGGTCAAATGAGGAAGTTCACCGCCGGCGACGGCCGAGATGTGGCGGTGACCTTATTACTGCAAACGAGCACGAATCGGGACGCATTTAGGATCATACGGACGTGAAGAGGATTGGACGCGATTCTGAGATGAGGGGCGAGGTCCAGGCCATCTTTATCGTCGGCGAGGACGTGGCCGAGCTCCTTCATCGCACTGTCGTCCCTGGAGAAGACGACGGTCTCGTTTTTCCTCTCGCACGATTTTTAAAGTCATCGAAACGGTATGGTGGGTTGGTTTCGTTCACGGGCTGGGCTACGTCGTGGGCTGCTGTTGGGTTACTTCTGGGCTGCGTTGGTCCACGGTGGTAAGACAGGTGAGCCTTTCTCTTTTTCTGTTTTCCTTTTTATTTTCTGTTTTCATTTCCTATTTTCTGTTTTGTTGTTTGATTTCAAATTTTATTTCTGTTTTGTTTTGCAGGATCTAAAATATTTGAGTATCAAGATAATTTGATAACAATGCTCACTGTATTGTTTTGTTGTTAAACAACCATTTTATAATTGATTAATTTTAGTTCTTATAAGGCACAAGTTAAAAGTGCAAATAGATATTAATTTTAGGGTTCAATTCAATTACTTTAAATTTAGGAATCAATTCTGTTTTAAAAGATCTGAAATTGAGAACATGTGAATGGTGAACATATTATATTTTGCAAGTGCTTAACCATATTGATTATTCACATATAAATTAATTATGGCTAGGGTTTAACAAATGGTAAAGGAAATGGGATTGGTTCATGATTTTATGTGTATGATAGTTCTTAGGGTTTAAGAAGAGTGGTGATATAACCTCTATAATCATCAATCCAGCTTTGACTTAAATTATTTAGGATGAATCCTATATTCCTCATGGTTAATTCAATTGCTCTTGTGGTGATTCTATTTTATAAACTACTATTTCATTTGGTTCCCAAAGCAAGTACTTGGGAAGCAAAATAGAATTGAATATTGGTTCACTCTACTCACCAAAGGCATTTATTCCTAAGTATAGATGGCTTGATTTATATTTGTGATCCATGATACACAAGTGGGGACATAATATTTTACGTGGGGTGGATCCTACATGAAAAGGTTTAGGGTTTTGGGAATGCTTCACTAATTGAAGTATAAATAGGCATGAGGTATGGCAGGGTTTTACTTATGATCCAAAGTAATGCTTGGATTGGAATTCAAATATGGCTTAGGGTTTTAGTAGTGATCACCAATGTGATACACAACTAGGATTAAAATATGGTATAAGATTTGATCATGTTTTAGTGGCTAGGGTTATCCTCCTCACTTAGGTGGAATTATTGTTTCAAGGCAATGCTATGTTTGTCTCAAGTGTTTGAGTAGGCAAGGTTTAAATACAACATCATGACTACTCTATACAAGGCATGAGTATTGGTTTGGTTAACTACTATTGATATATTTATCATTTCATGTGAAGAATGAGATCTATGGATCACATATATAGGTTTAACTTATCATCTCAATTTATAAAGTAAAATCATGCATTAGACAAGATTCACTCATTCCTCACTAATCCTTCTTTAATATTCCTCTCATCACACTCATCCTAGATTCTTAGGGTTTATGATCATCACCCAATTGTAATGATCAAAGTATGGGACTTATAATTATTCATTACTGAAACATGGTTCTTCTCTCCAAGATCAAGTATTGGTCCATATACTTGAGTATACCTCTTTAAGTTGAGCTCTTCTGAATAGGTAGGGTTTCTCTAGGGTTTATGATCATTACCAAGTTGTAATGATCACAACACTTGCCTCTCTATAATTACTAGAAGAATAGGTTTTTACTTACTATCAAGTATTAGCTAGGTCAAGTAGGGTTTAATACTTGACTTATATTTCTTGTATCATTGGTTAGTATCAGCAATTACCTCACTTGGATAAGGTTGTAAATAGTAAGCTAGGTTCTATTGAATACCTAATATAAGCATATGAATGGTACTCTCCTTTCTCTAAGGTTTAATGGAATGAGTTAGGAAACAAGGTTGGAATGGTCAAAGTTAATGAAGAATGATTATGAGTGTTCTTGACTTGGATTCAAGTCATGTAGTTGAAAAGATATACCATGTGACTCATGGTAGGAACATTTATTTAGTAGAAAACATGGATAAGATAATTATAGAATAGTTCCTTAATTCATTGAGTTCTTTGTTTTATAGTTGAATACTATTCATGAGTGGTTATTAGAATTATCATGTTGAGATCCTCTATAAGATCTTTTAGTTGATCCTTACTTAGGGTGTTGTTTGTTATAAAACTAATTCTATTTGATCTAGCCCATAGATCAAATCATCTCTACCCAAAACAAGGTTTTAGCAAAGGTCACAGTGAAGTTTATAGCGCTTGACTTGATGATCTACTTCAATTCCAGCAAGTCAAGTGAAACTTCAGTTACTGTGGTAAGTTTTATTTGAAAGCGCGAAAAATTCCCCGGATTTTCTATGCATGAATGCAATGCACACTTTGGTGTTCTCTCATTTTATTGCCTCTAAACCTGGGATATTACAGCCTCTCCCCCTTAAACTGAACTTCGTCCCGAAGTTCGAACGCTCTCATGTTTCGGAATGTTGAAATGTCTTGAACAGATCACCATCCTTCAACTCCATGGTGATCACACTAGATATAATTGGATATATCCCTTGTCCAGATCCTTCCTGGAGTCTTCTGATGTCTGGCACTGATACTTGCTTTAATTCTATGATTTCTTCCAACATTCTAAGCTTATAGGCTTACTCTCCAAAGATTCTTGGATTAGGACATCTTATTGCGTTAATGGACTTTACTAATGGTTGTGGTGACATCTTCCTACTTGGATACTCAAAGCTTGGTTCTACCAACTTGCGATAATCCAATATGCGATGCCCAAACCTTAATTCTAGAAGATTCATTTAAGGTAGGTATTGTTTTCCTTTACTACCATAATGAAAGTAATGGTACTTAGTAAGGTATTTACAATAGGCATTGTCCTGGTGGTTTAGTCCTACGAATGGATTAGACTCATTTAGTCCATCCAATCATGGCTTCTAGTTTATACTAGTTATCTTCCTTTTGGTTTCTTTAGGTTCCATGAAAGGAATTTTTCTAATAATCATCAATTTTGGTATGGTCAAACCCTTCGGTCTTTTGTTTTCTTAGGCTTTGATTGTCCTCCGATAACTTATTCCTCCAACTTCAGTATCTAAGGCTTACTTAAGTTCTCTTGGTTTCGAGTACTTATAACTACCCACGCAAGTTAAGGTCTAACCCTTACTTCCTCGAGATATGAACCTCGGCTTCTGGTCTGACAACATCCTGAGAGTACCATTATATGGATAGTTTCCAACAACCTTATGAAAATAAGATCGGACTTCCTCTCAGTTCAGACCTTTTTCTCCGCCTATCATACTACAAATAATATCTTATTACTTCTCCTTCAGCCTTCCTCTCCCCCTTGGAGTTTACTAATGATCTTCAAACTTCCTTTCTTCTAATCATTAAACTCCAAGGTTAGGTAGTTGGTCTAAGTCTGGTTTATATTTCGTACCTTTCTAAAGTCTCACGAAGAATTCTTTGTGGTGTATCCACACAATTGTGGATATCCATTGTAAATCCTCCAACTAAATATTTATTAGCTACGGAATACCAGCTACGGAATCCCTCTTTCCTTTAGAGTGAAAGAACGATTAAGTTGTGGACTATTTGTTACCAGCTGCAGACTATCTAACACAAGATGTGGCTTATTGGATACCAGTTGTGGCTATGTTATGGGCCTAGTCAATATCTACCTACCAGCTGTGGCTACTTACATAGTTTTAGTTAAGATATACCTCACTTTACAATCTTTATCTTCATGATTATCCTATATCAGCTGCGGTCTTATTATACCAGCTACGACTTCACTTGTCTATTTTCCTTCTTCCAGGGTTTGTTTTGCAAGAAAACTACTTGTTGACACTATGAAAATAGTATTGTAAGTGACTCTACTTGCAATCCCTTCTTCCAGAATGAATATGGCTCTACTTCTACTGCTCCATATTCACTATTTTTCTCACTTTCATGGTACTTCCAGGTTGAAGTACTCCTTAATTAAGGATAAAAGTGAGTTTTGATTAGTCCTTCCTTTAGAGTATTGTGGTTGCTTCCCACAAAATTACTTCCTTCTTTAAGTGAACCTTCATCATGTCTTCAAAATCTTCAGAATTCGTCACTTCCTTACACGAATACCTTTACCCTCTAGACCTATAACATCAAGTAAGAGCTTGATATTGCAACATGCATTTGCATATCAAAATCAAACTTCATGTATGGATCTAGTCAAACAATGAAAATCCAAGAAAATCCAGCTTTGTGCTTATAATACACCTCCTTATATGCCTGAATAAAATAGTTGGGTAAGACATCCCTAAACATCAGGATCAGATGTGTAGTATATAACACCACATAAGATAGGTTTAGGTTGTGATACTTAGCACAATACGTGAATTTCTACTATTTCTCTCAACATTTGTCTTGATTGCACATTTGCAATGAGACAACTTGAAACAAAATGGCCTGGGATAGTTGAATTAATCTAGTTTTCTTTGGAAGTACTAACAAAATAGTATACCATATATATGTGCTATTGAGTACTACTTCCTATAATACAATTAGTTCTAACATGTCTACTCTAAACACATGATTGTTTCGAATATACCACCTATAACTCTAGGATTTCTATGTGTGATATGCTCTAAATAAGCCTTCTTCAAATTAAGGACTATGGTTCTAACATACTTGGTACAGTTATTAGGATTTTAAGGCCTAAGCTTTCGAACTATTCCTTAAATCCTACTCCTCATCATCCTTTTGTTATCGTACTTATGATGTTCTACTCCATCATACCATAATTCTCCAGTGAATCATATATGAGTACCTAATTTATTATTGAAAGTAGACTCATGTAACTCCTATCACTCTTCCTTACCTCCTATGATTGACTTATCATAGGTATATATTACCTCATATTACTTATCTACATTACTTAACATTAGTCATTTGACATTTTAAATGATTCTTACTTAACTATAACTTGCATTGGTATACTTCTTCCAATAGGATATCTTCCTTATGGTTGTATCCTCTCTTTGGACTACCATGTGTTGTATACCAACTGTGGTTTACTACCACCATTTATCTTAAGCTTCAATGGTGTTCTAATTATTTGGAATGAAGCCATATAACTAACTAACTTTACTTAAGAAAGATAGATAAGAAAGATTGACTCAAGTGTGTCAGGATTATTCTCAAGTGAATACCCATCTCAAGTCAAAAAAGAATAGTTGGTTTGGCTAAGACAACTTCCTATAGACACTACCAAACCTATAGGTCTCATTTAAAGGGTTTTAATCCTAGGGTCAAAGCATTTGCTCTGATACCAGCTGTGATGACCCAGCGTACCACTGCATGGTGTAGTACACAAGTCGTTGATATAACACAAGTGAAACACCGTTCCACTCATATTACATCTCTCAGAGTGGTACAACAGAAACATATGCGAGTCCAAGGTATGTCTATAGAAGTACACACGAACTGTTACATAAGATCACACAGCCTCCTACTTTACATTGAGGTAAAACTTCAAATGAAGCTCCAGAAGAACGACTCGTAGTCTATCTTATTGCTAACTCAAGTTTAAGAGTTAATTGGCTTGCTATAGAACTCTAGCTACTTAGGTGCTAGGATTAGGGAAAGGTTCCCTTCTATTACTATTCTAGGTTTCCATTATAGCTGATGCAGAAGTTGAATCCATTGGCTTCTTTGATTGAATTCTTCATCTTGTTGCAGTTGACTCCTTTGTCTTCGAGTTCCACGATAGTTTCTCCTTCGGTGCATTTATCTAAGAAGGGGGTTCAAATGGGATAGAATGAGTACGAGCGTACTCAGCAAGTTCATATTAGGAAATAGGTGTATCATGCACTAGCTACAGCCATAGACCAGAAAGTCATAGGCCAATGCAAGTTTTCATAAACATTTCTTCAAAAGGTTTATTTTATTCTGAAAACTATGCCCGTCAGTCTTCATAAGTTGAATAGAACTTCGTGGAGTTCCTTTCCTGCCGCGTTCGCAGTTCCCTTCCCGGAACAGGGAGTGACAGTCACAATTCTTGATACCCTCTGCAGAGGTGCGTTACTTTACCCCACAAGAGATCTTAACTTTGTTGCCGACCGAGAGTATGTCCTCGTCCACACTTCCTTTGGTGTGAGGCCTAGTATAAGATCCAAGCCAATCACTGCCTTCTCCGCGACCCTGCAAACCCACCCTTTTGTCCGACCCTACACCCCCAGTAGACTTCTCCCGATAATACGGCTTTACTCACGATGTACTCCGGACAATCCATCATAGATCGTAGAGCTTATCATCACTAATGGATGGGGATTTAAAAGGCTATCCCAACCTACGGCAGTGCCTCCAACACCCCGCCAGCTCTACCAATCCGTTGGCGTGCAGAAGGGAAAAGATACAGCTGACTTCCCCAGAGCCATTATAGATCTTATGGATAACGCGATATGTACGGCGCTAGAATCACTGGACGGCATTGGTACTTAGTCCTAGATGAGTAGTACCCATGCAATGGAACCTCCACCATATCAACACATACCATGGTTCCATTGCCCACCACATAGTCATATTCATAATTGTAAAATAATACTTTGCTTTTCAATGCATGAGTGATAAGTATAGTACTTTGCATATAGTTTGATACAAATAATCAAATGACATGAGCAAGCGATGAACTTGCCTTTCTTGACTGCAAGATTATGCAGGCAAAAGCTTCGATATGTGATAACTCCAAATTCTGAAATACCCAGAGGTTCTTCTCGACGAGGCGCTTCCAACGAGCCACTGCACGGACTCCGGGGTGCTCTCAATCGACGGCTAGCCGGAGAACAGCCGTCGGTGATTCTTGTTGATTGCGAGAGATGGAGAGAGATTGAGGAAGAATGGGTAGGCGGCGAGGTTCTAGGGTTTCCTGGAGAAGCTCTAGGCCTATTTATAGAGCTTGGCGAGGTCAAATGAGGAAGTTCACCGCCGGCGACGGCCGAGATGTGGCGGTGACCTTTTTACTGCAAACAAGCACGAATCGGGACGCATTTAGGATCAAACGGACGTGAAGAGGATTGGACGCGATTCTAAGATGAGGGGCGAGGTCCAGGCCATCTTTATCGTCGGCGAGGACGTGGCCGAGCTCCTCCATCGCGCTGTCGTCCCTGGAGAAGACGACGGTCTCGTTTTTCCTCTCGCACGATTTTTAAAGTCATCGAAACGGTATGGTGGGTTGGTTTTGTTCACGGGCTGGGCTACGTCGTGGGCTGCTGTTGGGTTACTTCTGGGCTGCGTTGGTCCACGGTGGTAAGACAGGTGAGCCTTTCTCTTTTTCTGTTTTCCTTTTTATTTTCTGTTTTCATTTCCTATTTTCTGTTTTGTTGTTTGATTTCAAATTTTATTTCTGTTTTTGCAGGATCTAAAATATTTGAGTATCAAGATAATTTGATAACAATGCTCACTGTATTGTTTTGTTGTTAAACAACCATTTTATAATTGATTAATTTTAGTTCTTATAAGGCACAAGTTAAAAGTGCAAATAGATATTAATTTTAGGGTTCAATTCAATTACTTTAAATTTAGGAATCAATTCTGTTTTAAAAGATCTGAAATTGAGAACATGTGAATGGTGAACATATTATATTTTGCAAGTGCTTAACCATATTGATTATTCACATATAAATTAATTATGGCTAGGGTTTAACAAATGGTAAAGGAAATGGGTTTGGTTCATGATTTTATGTGTATGATAGTTCTTAGGGTTTAAGAAGAGTGGTGATATAACCTCTATAATCATCAATCCAGCTTTGACTTAAATTATTTAGGATGAATCCTATATTCCTCATGGTTAATTCAATTGCTCTTGTGGTGATTCTATTTTATAAACTACTATTTCATTTGGTTCCCAAAGCAAGTACTTGGGAAGCAAAATAGAATTGAATATTGGTTCACTCTACTCACCAAAGGCATTTATTCCTAAGTATAGATGGCTTGATTTATATTTGTGATCCATGATACACAAGTGGGGACATAATATTTTACGTGGGGTGGATCCTACATGAAAAGGTTTAGGGTTTTGGGAATGCTTCACTAATTGAAGTATAAATAGGCATGAGGTATGGCAGGGTTTTACTTATGATCCAAAGTAATGCTTGGATTGGAATTCAAATATGGCTTAGGGTTTTAGTAGTGATCATCAATGTGATACACAACTAGGATTAAAATATGGTATAAGATTTGATCATGTTTTAGTGGCTAGGGTTATCCTCCTCACTTAGGTGGAATTATTGTTTCAAGGCAATGCTATGTTTGTCTCAAGTGTTTGAGTAGGCAAGGTTTAAATACAACATCATGACTACTCTATACAAGGCATGAGTATTGGTTTGGTTAACTACTATTGATATATTTATCATTTCATGTGAAGAATGAGATCTATGGATCACATATATAGGTTTAACTTATCATCTCAATTTATAAAGTAAAATCATGCATTAGACAAGATTCACTCATTCCTCACTAATCCTTCTTTAATATTCCTCTCATCACACTCATCCTAGATTCTTAGGGTTTATGATCATCACCCAATTGTAATGATCAAAGTATGGGACTTATAATTATTCATTACTCGAAACATGGTTCTTCTCTCCAAGATCAAGTATTGGTCCATATACTTGAGTATACCTCTTTAAGTTGAGCTCTTCTGAATAGGTAGGGTTTCTCTAGGGTTTATGATCATTACCAAGTTGTAATGATCACAACACTTGCCTCTCTATAATTACTAGAAGAATAGGTTTTTACTTACTATCAAGTATTAGCTAGGTCAAGTAGGGTTTAATACTTGACTTATATTTCTTGTATCATTGGTTAGTATCAGCAATTACCTCACTTGGATAAGGTTGTAAATAGTAAGCTAGGTTCTATTGAATACCTAATATAAGCATATGAATGGTACTCTCCTTTCTCTAAGGTTTAATGGAATGAGTTAGGAAACAAGGTTGGAATGGTCAAAGTTAATGAAGAATGATTATGAGTGTTCTTGACTTGGATTCAAGTCATGTAGTTGAAAAGATATACCATGTGACTCATGGTAGGAACATTTATTTAGTAGAAAACATGGATAAGATAATTATAGAATGGTTCCTTAATTCATTGAGTTCTTTGTTTTATAGTTGAATACTATTCATGAGTGGTTATTAGAATTATCATGTTGAGATCCTCTATAAGATCTTTTAGTTGATCCTTACTTAGGGTGTTGTTTGTTATAAAACTAATTCTATTTGATCTAGCCCATAGATCAAATCATCTCTACCCAAAACAAGGTTTTAGTAAAGGTCACAAGTGAAGTTTATAGCGCTTGACTTGATGATCTACTTCAATTCCGAGCAAGTCAAGTGAAACTTCGATGCTATCGTGGTAAGTTTTATTTGAAAGCGCGAAAAATTCCCCGGATTTTCTATGCATGAATGCAATGCACACTTTGGTGTTCTCTCATTTTATTGCCTCTAAACCTGGGATATTACAGCCTCTCCCCCTTAAACTGAACTTCGTCCCGAAGTTCGAACGCTCTCATGTTTCAGAATGTTGAAATGTCTTGAACAGATCACCATCCTTCAACTCCATGGTGATCACACTAGATATAATTGGATATATCCCTTGTCCAGATCCTTCCTGGAGTCTTCTGATGTCTGGCACTGATACTTGCTTTAATTCTATGATTTCTTCCAACATTCTAAGCTTATAGGCTTACTCTCCAAAGATTCTTGGATTAGGACATCTTATTGCGTTAATGGACTTTACTAATGGTTGTGGTGACATCTTCCTACTTGGATACTCAAAGCTTGGTTCTACCAGCTGCGATAATCCAGCTGCGATGCCCAAACCTTAATTCTAGAAGATTCATTTAAGGTAGGTATTGTTTTCCTTTACTACCATAATGAAAGTAATGGTACTTAGTAAGGTATTTACAATAGGCATTGTCCTGGTGGTTTAGTCCTACGAATGGATTAGACTCATTTAGTCCATCCAATCATGGCTTCTAGTTTATACTAGTTATCTTCCTTTTGGTTTCTTTAGGTTCCATGAAAGGAATTTTTCTAATAATCATCAATTTTGGTATGGTCAAACCCTTCGGTCTTTTGTTTTCTTAGGCTTTGATTGTCCTCCGATAACTTATTCCTCCAACTTCAGTATCTAAGACTTACTTAAGTTCTCTTGGTTTCGAGTTCTTATAACTACCCACGCAAGTTAAGGTCTAACCCTTACTTCCTCGAGATATGAACCTCGGCTTCTGGTCTGACAACATCCTGAGAGTACCATTATATGGATAGTTTCCAACAACCTTATGAAAATAAGATCGGACTTCCTCTCAGTTCAGACCTTTTTCTCCGCCTATCATACTACAAATAATATCTTATTACTTCTCCTTCAGCCTTCCTCTCCCCCTTGGAGTTTACTAATGATCTTCAAACTTCCTTTCTTCTAATCATTAAACTCCAAGGTTAGGTAGTTGGTCTAAGTCTGGTTTATATTTCGTACCTTTCTAAAGTCTCACGAAGAATTCTTTGTGGTGTATCCACACAATTGTGGATATCCATTGTAAATCCTCCAACTAAATATTTATTAGCTACGGAATACCAGCTACGGAATACCAGCTACGGAATCCCTCTTTCCTTTAGAGTCAAAGAACGATTAAGCTGTGGACTATTTGTTACCAGCTGCAGACTATCTAACACAAGATGTGGCTTATTGGATACCAGTTGGGGCTATGTTATGGGCCTAGTCAATATCTACCTACCAGTTGTGGCTACTTACATAGTTTTAGTTAAGATATACCTCACTTTACAATCTTTATCTTCATGATTATCCTATATCAGCTACATGGTCTTATTATACCAGCTACGACTTCACTTGTCTATTTTCCTTCTTCCAGGGTTTGTTTTGCAAGAAAACTACTTGTTGACACTATGAAAATAGTATTGTAAGTGACTCTGCTTGCAATCCCTTCTTCCAGAATGAATATGGCTCTACTTCTACTGCTCCATATTCACTATTTTTCTCACTTTCATGGTACTTCCAGGTTGAAGTACTCCTTAATTAAGGATAAAAGTGAGTTTTGATTAGTCCTTCCTTTAGAGTATTGTGGTTGCTTCCCACAAAATTACTTCCTTCTTTAAGTGAACCTTCATCATGTCTTCAAAATCTTCAGAATTCGTCACTTCCTTACACGAATACCTTTACCCTCTAGACCTATAACATCAAGTAAGAGCTTGATATTGCAACATGCATTTGCATATCAAAATCAAACTTCATGTATGGATCTAGTCAAACAATGAAAATCCAAGAAAATCCAGCTTTGTGCTTATAATACACCTCCTTATATGCCTGAATAAAATAGTTGAGTAAGACATCCCTAAACATCAGGATCAGATGTGTAGTATATAACACCACATAAGATAGGTTTAGGTTGTGATACTTAGCACAATACGTGAATTTCTACTATTTCTCTCAACATTTGTCTTGATTGCACATTTGCAATGAGACAACTTGAAACAAAATGGCACTGGGATAGTTGAATTAATCTAGTTTTCTTTGGAAGTACTAACAAAATAGTATACCATATATATGTGCTATTGAGTACTACTTCCTATAATACAATTAGTTCTAACATGTCTACTCTAAACACATGATTGTTTCGAATATACCACCTATAACTCTAGGATTTCTATGTGTGATATGCTCTAAATAAGCCTTCTTCAAATTAAGGACTATGGTTCTAACATACTTGAGTACAGTTATTAGGATTTTAAGGCCTAAGCTTTCGAACTATTCCTTAAATCCTACTCCTCATCATCCTTTTGTTATCGTACTTATGATGTTCTACTCCATCATACCATAATTCTCCAGTGAATCATATATGAGTACCTAATTTATTATTGAAAGTAGACTCATGTAACTCCTATCACTCTTCCTTACCTCCTATGATTGACTTATCATAGGTATATATTACCTCATATTACTTATCTACATTACTTAACATTAGTCATTTGACATTTTAAATGATTCTTACTTAACTATAACTTGCATTGGTATACTTCTTCCAATAGGATATCTTCCTTATGGTTGTATCCTCTCTTTGGACTACCATGTGTTGTATACCAATCGTGGTTTACTACCACCATTTATCTTAAGCTTCAATGGTGTTCTAATTATTTGGAATGAAGCCATATAACTAACTAACTTTACTTAAGAAAGATAGATAAGAAAGATTGACTCAAGTGTGTCAGGATTATTCTCAAGTGAATACCCATCTCAAGTCAAAAAAGAATAGTTGGTTTGGCTAAGACAACTTCCTATAGACACTACCAAACCTATAGGTCTCCTTTAAAGGGTTTTAATCCTAGGGTCAAAGCATTTGCTCCGATACCAATTGTGATGACCCAGCGTACCACCGCATGGTGTAGTACACAAGTCGTTGATATAACATAAGTGAAACACCGTTCCACTCATATTACATCTCTCGAGTGGTACAACGAAACATATGCGAGTCCAAGGTATGTCTATAGAAGTACACACGAACTGTTACATAAGATCACACAGCCTCCTACTTTACAGTGAGGTAAAACTTCAAATAAAGCTCCAGAAGAACGACTCGTAGTCTATCTTATTGCTAACTCAAGTTTAAGAGCTAATTGGCTTGCTATAGAACTCTAGCTACTTAGGTGCTAGGATTAGGGAAAGGTTCCCTTCTATTACTATTCTAGGTTTCCATTATAGTCGATGCAGAAGTTGAATCCATTGGCTTCTTTGATTGAATTCTTCATCTTGTTGCAGTTGACTCCTTTGTCTTCGAGTTCCACGATAGTTTCTCCTTCGGTGCATTTATCTAAGAAGGGGGTTCAAATGGGATAGAATGAGTACGAGCGTACTCAGCAAGTTCATATTAGGAAATAGGTGTATCATGCACTAGCTACAGCCATAGACCAGAAAGTCATAGGCCAATGCAAGTTTTCATAAACATTTCTTCAAAAGGTTTATTTTATTCGAAAACTATGCCCGTCGATCTTCACGAGGTTGACTAGAACTTCGTGGAGTTCCTTTCTGCCGCGTTCGCAGTTCCCTTCCCGGAACAGGGGAGTGACGAGTCACAATTCTTGATACCCTCGCGAGAGGTGCGTTACTTTACCCCACAAGAGATCTTAACTTTGTTGCCGACCGAGAGTATGTCCTTGTCCACACTTCCTTTGGTGTGAGGCCTAGTATAAGATCCAAGCCATTCATCGCCTTCTCCGCGACCACCGCAAACCCACCCTTTTGTCCGACCCTACACCCCCGAGTAGACTTCTCCCGATAATACGGCTTTACTCACGGTGTACTCCGGACAATCCATCATAGATCGTAGAGCTTATCATCACTAATGGATGGGGATTTAAAAGGCTATCCCAACCTACGGCAGTGCCTCCAACACCCCGCCAGCTCTACCAATCCGTTGGCGTGCAGAAGGGAAAAGATACAGCTGACTTCCCCAGAGCCATTATAGATCTTATGGATAACGCGATATGTACGGCGCTAGAATCACTGGACGGCATTGGTACTTAGTCCTAGATGAGTAGTACCCATGCAATGGAACCTCCACCATATCAACACATACCATGGTTCCATTGCCCACCACATAGTCATATTCATAATTGTAAAATAATACTTTGCTTTTCAATGCATGAGTGATAAGTATAGTACTTTGCATATAGTTTGATACAAATAATCAAATGACATGAGCAAGCGATGAACTTGCCTTTCTTGACTGCAAGATTATGCAGGCAAAAGCTTCGATACGTGATAACTCCAAATTCTGAAATACCCAGAGGTTCTTCTCGATGAGGCGCTTCCAACGAGCCACTGCACGGACTCCGGGGTGCTCTCAATCGACGGCTAGCCGGAGAACAGCCGTCGGTGATTCTTGTTGATTGCGAGAGATGGAGAGAGATTGAGGAAGAATGGGTAGGCGGCGAGGTCCTAGGGTTTCCTGGAGAAGCTCTAGGCCTATTTATAGAGCTTGGCGAGGTCAAATGAGGAAGTTCACCGCCGGCGACGGCCGAGATGTGGCGGTGACCTTTTTACTGCAAACGAGCACGAATCGGGACGCATTTAGGATCAAACGGACGTGAAGAGGATTGGACGCGATTCTAAGATGAGGGGCAAGGTCCAGGCCATCTTTATCGTCGGCGAGGACGTGGCCGAGCTCCTCCATCGCGCTGTCGTCCCTGGAGAAGACGACGGTCTCGTTTTTCCTCTCGCACGATTTTTAAAGTCATCGAAACGGTATGGTGGGTTGGTTTTGTTCACGGGCTGGGCTACGTCGTGGGCTGCTGTTGGGTTACTTCTGGGCTGCGTTGGTCCACGGTGGTAAGACAGGTGAGCCTTTCTCTTTTTACGTTTTCCTTTTTATTTTCTGTTTTCATTTCCTATTTTCTGTTTTGTTGTTTGATTTCAAATTTTATTTCTGTTTTTGCAGGATCTAAAATATTTGAGTATCAAGATAATTTGATAACAATGCTCACTGTATTGTTTTGTTGTTAAACAACCATTTTATAATTGATTAATTTTAGTTCTTATAAGGCACAAGTTAAAAGTGCAAATAGATATTAATTTTAGGGTTCAATTCAATTACTTTAAATTTAGGAATCAATTCTGTTTTAAAAGATCTGAAATTGAGAACATGTGAATGGTGAACATATTATATTTTGCAAGTGCTTAACCATATTGATTATTCACATATAAATTAATTATGGCTAGGGTTTAACAAATGGTAAAGGAAATGGGATTGGTTCATGATTTTATGTGTATGATAGTTCTTAGGGTTTAAGAAGAGTGGTGATATAACCTCTATAATCATCAATCCAGCTTTGACTTAAATTATTTAGGATGAATCCTATATTCCTCATGGTTAATTCAATTGCTCTTGTGGTGATTCTATTTTATAAACTACTATTTCATTTGGTTCCCAAAGCAAGTACTTGGGAAGCAAAATAGAATTGAATATTGGTTCACTCTACTCACCAAAGGCATTTATTCCTAAGTATAGATGGCTTGATTTATATTTGTGATCCATGATACACAAGTGGGGACATAATATTTTACGTGGGGTGGATCCTACATGAAAAGGTTTAGGGTTTTGGGAATGCTTCACTAATTGAAGTATAAATAGGCATGAGGTATGGCAGGGTTTTACTTATGATCCAAAGTAATGCTTGGATTGGAATTCAAATATGGCTTAGGGTTTTAGTAGTGATCACCAATGTGATACACAACTAGGATTAAAATATGGTATAAGATTTGATCATGTTTTAGTGGCTAGGGTTATCCTCCTCACTTAGGTGGAATTATTGTTTCAAGGCAATGCTATGTTTGTCTCAAGTGTTTGAGTAGGCAAGGTTTAAATACAACATCATGACTACTCTATACAAGGCATGAGTATTGGTTTGGTTAACTACTATTGATATATTTATCATTTCATGTGAAGAATGAGATCTATGGATCACATATATAGGTTTAACTTATCATCTCAATTTATAAAGTAAAATCATGCATTAGACAAGATTCACTCATTCCTCACTAATCCTTCTTTAATATTCCTCTCATCACACTCATCCTAGATTCTTAGGGTTTATGATCATCACCCAATTGTAATGATCAAAGTACGGGACTTATAATTATTCATTACTGAAACATGGTTCTTCTCTCCAAGATCAAGTATTGGTCCATATACTTGAGTATACCTCTTTAAGTTGAGCTCTTCTGAATAGGTAGGGTTTCTCTAGGGTTTATGATCATTACCAAGTTGTAATGATCACAACACTTGCCTCTCTATAATTACTAGAAGAATAGGTTTTTACTTACTATCAAGTATTAGCTAGGTCAAGTAGGGTTTAATACTTGACTTATATTTCTTGTATCATTGGTTAGTATCAGCAATTACCTCACTTGGATAAGGTTGTAAATAGTAAGCTAGGTTCTATTGAATACCTAATATAAGCATATGAATGGTACTCTCCTTTCTCTAAGGTTTAATGGAATGAGTTAGGAAACAAGGTTGGAATGGTCAAAGTTAATGAAGAATGATTATGAGTGTTCTTGACTTGGATTCAAGTCGTGTAGTTGAAAAGATATACCATGTGACTCATGGTAGGAACATTTATTTAGTAGAAAACATGGATAAGATAATTATAGAATGGTTCCTTAATTCATTGAGTTCTTTGTTTTATAGTTGAATACTATTCATGAGTGGTTATTAGAATTATCATGTTGAGATCCTCTATAAGATCTTTTAGTTGATCCTTACTTAGGGTGTTGTTTGTTATAAAACTAATTCTATTTGATCTAGCCCATAGATCAAATCATCTCTACCCAAAACAAGGTTTTAGCAAAGGTCACAGTGAAGTTTATAGCGCTTGACTTGATGATCTACTTCAATTCCGAGTAAGTCAAGTGAAACTTCGATTCATCGTGGTAAGTTTTATTTGAAAGCGCGAAAAATTCCCCGGATTTTCTATGCATGAATGCAATGCACACTTTGGTGTTCTCTCATTTTATTGCCTCTAAACCTGGGATATTACATGGTACTTGCTAAACTTGAGCTTGAAGTCTGCCCAAGTCATGAATTGACCTCCGTTCATGGCACGGGTGCTTGTCCACCAAGCTCGGGCTGGTCCGGCGAGATAGTGGGTTGCAAACAAAACCATCTCGTTGGCTTCCACTCCGGCTACTTCCAAGTTGTTCTCCATAGTCTAGAGCCAGTCGTCAGCGTCGAGGGGTTCTTCAGTCTTGCTAAACACCGGAGGGTTGGTGTTCTGAAAGTTCTTGAGCTTGGATCCGGGGTGGTCATGATTTCCATGGCCTTGGTTGGCAAGTTTTTGCAGTGCTGCGATGTTGGCTTGGCGTTCAGCTCTTTCAGTCTCCCTGTCAGCCATCAGGGTTTGCAGTAGTTGCATCATCGCATCGTTGTTGCGATTGGGAGGGGCCATCTGAACATAGAGAAGATCATGAGATAAGAGGGAAATTTCTACGGTTTATTTTGAGTAAGTTCATAAAATTTGAAACTTGAAGTCTTTTCATGACAAACACAACATTCATTCATTCATTCAACACACATTACAAACTAACACTTAACACTTCCAATGGGTTTAAGACCCATTCTCTCATGCTACGATACAACGGGCGGGGATACAACTCACACCTACATAAGTGCTCTAGTGTAACTACTCCTCATCCTCGACATCGATCGGGACGAAGTCGTCAGGTCCTGCCTCCAGGAACTCGTAGTCCTCCTCCTCGGTGAACTCGTCCTCCTCAAAGTCGTCGTCGTCACTCAGGAAGGCTCCTCCTCCCAGAAGTTCGATACCTCTGTCGTCCTCCTCCATCTCTCTCAGCTGATCCTCCTGGGCCTTGATAGTGGCCTCAAGGGATGCTATCTTGGCGCGAAGGCGCACAATCGTAGCATCCTTCTTGGCACGCTGCTGGCGAAGGGTCTTGCGGTCGTTGTTGAGGAGCTTGATTGCCTCACCCTGCTCGATGATGTGAGCATGGGTCTGGTTCGCGTAAACGCGGGAGGCGTCCAGATCCTTCTGAGTCTGGTAGAGCATGAAGTCAAGGTGCTCAGCATGGTGCCTCAACTGCGGGTGCGGCTGCAGCTCCATGGGCACTCCCATGGCATCACACCTCACGAGATGCGCGAAGTGAGAAGCGAGGAGGCGCACCACGTTCTGTCCACAGAGACGCGCAAGTGCCTCCTGAAGGTCACGTGCGAGTCCATCGAGCCAGTTGCTCTCGCGGAAGGAGAAGAGGATCCTCTCCGAGGTGGGAGGCTCCATCTTGCCCCTCAAGTCGGCAGTGATGATCCACTTCAACTCTCCTCCAGGCGTCTCGTTCACCTGAATTCCGTGGAACTCAGGGTGTGGGCGCTCAAGGAAGTCCGAGACGGTGTTGAGGTCGTGCTCGAAGATCAAGCTTCCCCCATTCCCAAGCTGGTAGAACTTGGTGTTGATGGGTTCATTCGGCTCCATCTGAAAGCGAAATGGATGAGTAAGTTAGAGAAGGAACAAGTGTGGCAAAATTTTAAGTAGATTCAAATAAGATAGAACATGATTCATCAAATTTTGAAAAAGTCTCAAAGACAAGAGTGTAAGTAAATTTTCACAAATATTCTCTTCATTAGATTTCAAAGTTAAGTTTTTCCGAACGTCCATTCTAACTAGGGTCTTCTAAGGTCAAACAATGGCTCTGATACCAACTTGTCAACACCCGGATTTTTAAGTCCGGATGCCTATTATGTCATTCATCGCAATCCCAGGAATATTGTTGTTGCGAGGCATAATAGTTAAGTATCATAGTCATCATTCATTACAAACCATATTGTCTTACAACTTGAATCACATGATCCATATTACACGAATAGTTGATCTATCGATCAACGAACAAACACAAGTTCATAGCGGAAGCGTAAAGATAAATGGACTCTCTAGTCCACAGGCCAACGCTTGACGTCGGAAGACTCCTAGTTGTCGTAGGCGTCCTGCTGGTCATCTCCTTGGTAGTTCTGTTCATCTTCATACTACTGGCCATTTGAATAGCCAGGGGACAAAGCCGTGAGTACTTTAAGTACTCGCAAACTAATACTAGTGTAAGTGCTAACATTTCTAGTAAGGGGTGCTAAGCTCTAGTTTATTTGCATAAAGCCAATTTTAGTTCACAAGTATTTGAGAAAAGACTTATTCATGTGCTAACTAACTCAAGTGGGAACATTAGTGTCATTCCCACAACATTTGTTGTGATTCACCACAACTCACAAATTCACCATTCATTTCACCAACATTTTCAAGAATCTGACATCGGAAACTATATGGCCTTTCCAGCCGTCCGTAACCATGGACACGGCTATTTGAATAGATTTACACTCTGCAGAGGTTGCACACTTGTGCCACAACATTTGATTTCATCTGCCGGGATTACCCCGAATCATCGTAACACTGTACGCGGATCATCAACCATAACCTTTCACTTACAAATCCTAGTATGAGCACCTCTCCCCATGAGCTTGGCCTCCCAGTGAAGACCAACTGTCAACCTGGGAACTGCACAGGGCTTGGCCGTACAATTCACCTCAATTCACATCATTTCTCAACAACAGAGGCAGCCTCAAGCATAACCCCTATGATGTGCGTTCAGAGGGAACCCATACTAAGATGCATAAATTTCCAGTTAAGCCCTACCCATAATCAGGTATTGTGGGGGTACTCAATATTGGAAAGGTATCGCATTCAAACCAACATCAGTTTATCAAAAATCACCATCTTCTCTTGGTCATATTCACCTTCAAAATTCATTCAATGGAATGACTCATCATTCCAAGGTTTCAAATTCATTTCAAGTCACACGTTCCCATCTAGAGTAGTCAAGTTTTAGTATTTAGCACTAGCACTAATCATGAGGGGTGCTATCTTGCTTGGCTAGCTTGAGACTAACTTTGCTACTCTAGTAACCATCTTTAACTTAGACCAAAGTTAACTATAAAAGTAACTCTTTGAATAAACAAGTAAAAACTTGTAAGGTAGAAACTTGGGATAGGCTTATGGTAAGAAAGGTAAGACTAATGGTGCCTTGCCCCAAAGGGCTTTGCACTTTGCAAGAATATTAGCTTGCCTTGGTAGTGGTCAAAGTTCTCCTCCTCCTCCTCTTGGTAGCAACCTTCTTCCTCCGGGTATTCTCCGGTGCTAGCGTCTAAA
The DNA here is from genome assembly GCF_022539505.1 of Lolium rigidum. Classification (NCBI taxonomy): domain Eukaryota; kingdom Viridiplantae; phylum Streptophyta; class Magnoliopsida; order Poales; family Poaceae; genus Lolium; species Lolium rigidum. Next base: position 128,020,468 of record NC_061514.1, read on the forward strand.
TTGGAATACGAGGTATGATCACTCAACCAATTCATTGGCTATTCTAAACATCACATAAATTCACACAAACTGTTCTAAGCACACACTTAATACAATTTGGGTGCATTAGTTGTGTTGCTTGAGGAAAAAATAATTTCCTCTCATTACCTATGTAAATGATAGTTTCCATATAGTTCTTGAGAAATAATTTCCTCTCATTAATTTCTCAAACAATCATACATGAATTCATGTTGACCTAAGTCAACCATTCATCATCATCATTTGTGAAAATGATTTAAATGAGGTAGACCACCTCAGACTATTTAAAAATTCTACAAATGATTTAAAATCTCCAAGTATTTCATGTGAGAGTATTTGACCAGGGGTTCAAACTTCATATGAAATTACTTGAGACAAGATTTAAATGAAGTAAAATACTTCATATGAATTGCATAATAGTTTTGGACAATATCACTTAAGTAAACTATCCATATTGTCCATTATTTAAACTAGGGCATGATCATACAAAGTGACCACACCATTTTATAGCAGAAACAATTAGTGTAAGTTAAATGTGAGCTATTGGAGTTGGAACTAACTAAATATCTATTTTGGTTGATTTTTAATATTTATTTGAATGTGCAAAAGTCCCTGACTTAATCTTTTTGTCACTTTATTTCTACAACAGATCTCAAGTTGAGACCAGTGGCAAGTTGTAGAACTTTTCATTAGCTTTCCAACAATATCAAATTTGCTAAATTTGGCCAAGCCAAATAGATTCTATTGAATTTCAAAGTGGGAGCCAGTATTGAATTTGAGTTGAAATTATTTAAACTAGATTTGAATTAAAAGGGCCGGCGGGAACTGGAATTGGGCCGAAAGGGTTTGAATTAACGAAAAACGGCCCAGCAACGCATCCAGTGCGCGTGGGCTTGCTAACAGTGTGGGGGGCACCCGTCAGCGAGTAATAAAACCCGAAACGGTATGTTTGATGTGGGGCGTTGGATTAAAACAAGATCTAACGGCGCAGCTGCGTCGTCTTCTCCGACGAGAGCCCGACGCTCTGGCGGCGAGCCTAGGGGGTCAGAGGGCTAACCAGTGGTCCGGCGAGCGGTGGCGATGTTCAGGGCGAGGTTGTCGACGATGGTGAAGCAGCCTGTAGCAGTGGCGGAGCTCGAGGCGGCTCCAATCGACGGCGATTCCTCCAGGGCTTCCGCGGCTCCGATCGTCCAATTGGGGCTGCTCCGGCGTCAATCGAGTGGGTGGAGTGGTTGTGGAGAAGCAGAGATGGGAGGAGAGGATGGTGGTGTGCTTGGATTGCTCAGGGGAGCTCTCTATTTATAGAGGAGCAAGGGTGCTGCGGGGCAGGGTTAGGGTCGACATGCATGCGGTGGTTCCGGCGAGCTAGGAAGCTAGGCGTGGGCGTGGCACTGTTCTACGGTTCCTGGCGAAGCTATTGGCGGCGACAGCGCGGTCGGGCGACGTCTCGTTTGCTCGCATTGCTTCCATGTCTGCCGCGGCGGTTACGGGATCTTGCTCATCGTCTCCGGCAGCGGCGGTCCAGGGTTCGGTCTTGCGCGTGTCTGGCGGGGTCGTGTTGTCACGGTGATGCTCAAGGCGTCGAGAGAGGGGCCAAGGGGTGCGTGTGCTGGCGAGGCGGCAGGTGGCCAGTGCGTGTCTGTGGCGTGCGCATGCGCGACGCGAGCGGCATGCTGGCTGATCCTGGGCGCGCGATCTCCGGCGAGCTGCTGCTGCTTCCTCGACAATGGCTGGTGTAGGCGGTGCTAGGGTGGTGCGGTGGCGCGTTTTGGCAAGGTGGCCGTGGCAGGGGAGGAAGGGGAGAGGAGATGGTGCGGCAAGGTGGCGACATGGCCGGCATGGCTTGCACATGCAAGCTATGCATGGTCCTCTAGGGTTCCTATGCTGGCCTTGGTGAGAGAGGGGACCAGGGGACCAGTTAGAGTGAAGAGGGGCAGTAGGGTTTAGGTTAGTGTTTGCATGGTTCCATAATTGCAATTTGCAAAATTTGCCCAAATTTGGTTGAATTCATGTAGTTGCAAAATTTGAAAATGGTGTATTTGGGTAAGTTGTAATTGACCAGAGACAAACATGTGTGGTGGTGGAATTTAGAAAATCAAAGAATGGCAAATTTGCAAAGTTGGAGATTGTTCCACATATTAAAAAGTTCCAACTTTGCATGAGCATAGAATTTGATACAAAGTGATTTTGGCATGGTGGTCTTTACCAAAGTTGTTCACCTTGATGTGCTCTTGGATGAGGTGCAAAGAATTATGAAAGTTCAGTTTGAAAAATTTGAATTGCAAGGGCTCAAAGTAGGGATCAGACTATAAATGGCAGATTTGACCATTATCATATGTGATCCCAATTTGAGTTTGAATTTTATTTGATTTGTGTTTCTTTGATTTCAAAAGTTGTAATAAGTGTTTAGTAACATTATTCAACTAATGGTGAAGTAATTTATAAAAATGGCATAAACCATATGTGAGGGTTTTTAGGGTTTTATTCTTATTTGATTTCTTTCTCCTTTTGATTTATTTGGTTTGTGATCTTCACTTGATCACATTAGGATTTTAGGGTTTATCACATAAACATAATAACAATCATCATGGCATATCACTCAAATGCACAAGTTCTATGCATGGCACTATATGCAAATAAAAGTTTTTATTGGCTCTGAATTTTGAATCTCTGAAATTCTTCTAACTTTCTTTTATTGAAAATTGGGATGTTACAAACATCCACGAAAATATACCTGATGTGCATGCTCCAGC
>NC_061514.1:128023338-128054600 GCF_022539505.1 Lolium rigidum
GAAGTCCCGGAATCTTCGACATTGCTCCTTTTCCTTTTGTTCTTTGGAGAAACATGATACGTCTCCAACGTATCGATAATTTCTTGTGTTCCATGCCACATTATTGATGTTATCTACATGTTTTATGCACACTTTATGTCATATTCGTGCATTTTCTGGAACTAACCTATTAACAAGATGCCGAAGTGCCAGTTCCTGTTTTCTGCTGTTTTTGGTTTCAGAAATCCTAGTAACGAAATATTCTCGGAATCGGACGAAATCAACGCCAAAGATCTTAGAATCCCCGGAAGCATCCAGAACACACGAGAGGGACCACAGGGGGGCACAGGCCCACCACACCATACCTCGCGGCGCGTCCTAGGGGTGGCCCGCGCCCCCTAGGGTTTGGCCAGCCCTTCGACCCCCTGGCGCCGCCTCTTCGCCTATATAAAGCCCATGGATCAGAAAACCCGATACCAATTGACGAAACCCACGAAAACCTTCCAGAGCCGCCGCCATCGCGAAGCCAAGATCTGGGGGACAGGATCTCCGTTCCGGCACCCCGCCGGAGCGGGGAAGTGCCCCCGAAGGCTTCTCCATCGACACCGCTGCCATCTCCACCGCCATCTTCATCACCGCTGCTGCTCCCATGAGGAGGGAGTAGTTCTCCATCGAGGCTCCGGGCTGTACCGGTAGCTATGTGGTTCATCTCTCTCCTATGTGTTTCAATACAATAATCTCATGAGCTGCCTTACATGATTGAGATTCATATGATGATGCTTGTAATCTAGATGTCATTATGCTAGTCAAGTGAGTTTTACCTATGTGATCTCCGGAGACTCCTCGTCCCACGTGTGTAAAGGTGACAAGTGTGTGCACCGTGTGGGTCTCTTAGGCTAGATTTCACAGAATACTTACTCATTGAATGGCGTAGTGAGGTGCTTATTTATATCTCTTTAAGATTGCAGCATGTTGTATCACAATTTATCCATGTGCTACTCTAGTGATTTGTTATTAAAGTAGTTTATTCCTCCCGCATGTGTGCAAAGGTGACAAGCGTGCACCGTGTTAGTACTTGGTTTATGCTATGATCATGATCTCTTGTAGATTATGGAGTTAACTATTGCTATGATAATATTGATGTGATCTATTCCTCCTACATATGCATGAAGGTGACAAGTGTGCATGCTATGCTAGTACTTGGTTTAGTAGCGTTGATCTATCTTACACTAAAGGTTACTTAAACATGAGCATTATTGTGGAGCTTGTTAACTCCGGCATTGAGGGTTCGTGTAATCCTACGCAATGTGTTCATCATCCAACAAAAGTGTAGAGTATGCATTTATCTATTCTGTTATGTGATCAATGTTGAGAGTGTCCACTAGTGAAAGTGTAATCCCTAGGCCTTGTTCCTAAATACCGCCGAGTTACTACCGCTTGTTTACTACCGCTGCGTTACTACCGCTGAGTTACTACTCGCTTGTTTACTCGTTTTACTCGCGTTACTACTCGCCGCAATACCACCACCATCAACTACACGCCAAGCACTTTTCCGGCACCGTTGCTACTGCTCATACTTATTTATACCACCTGTATTTCACTATCTCTTCGCCGAACTAGTGCACCTATTTGGTGTGTTGGGGACACAAGAGACTTCTTGCTTTGTGGTTGCAGGGTTGCATGAGAGGGATATCTTTGACCTCTTCCTCCCCGAGTTCGATAAACCTTGGGTATCCACTTAAGGGAAACTTGCTGCTGTTCTACAAACCTCTGCTCTTGGAGGCCCAACACTGTCTACAAGAATAGAAGCTCCCGTAGACATCAAGCACTTTTCTGGCGCCGTTGCCGGGGAGGAAAGGTAAAAAGGCACTCATACTACGGTCTCAGGTAAAGTATTTTTCTGGCGCCGTTGTGTGTGTGCTCAAAGTTATTTCCTTTAGATCCTGCAATTGCATCTTGTTGTTTCTTGTTTACACTAGTTTGGCATAATGTACAAGAGTGAGCTTCTTATTCTATTTCCTGATTTAAAACATGGATTGTTTGATGCGAAAATTAAAAAACCTATGAAATCTTCTTTGCATGCTGGTAGTAATATTAGTATGAACGCTTTGAACACCATTGTTGACAATAATATAGAAAGTTCTAAGCTTGGGGAAGCTGGTTTTCATGATATTTTTAGTCCCCCAAGCATTGAGGAGAAAATTTTCTTTGATGATACTTTGCCTCCTATTTATGATGATTATAATGATAGTGGTCTTTTGGTGCCACCTACTATGGAGAGTGAATTTGATTATGATTACAATATGCCTCCTATATTTGATGATGAGAATAATAATGATAGCTACTTTGTTGAATTTGCTCCCACTACAACTAATAAAACTGATTATGCTTATGTTGGGAGTAGTAATAATTTTGTGCATGAGACTCATGATAAGAATGTTTCATTTGATAGTTATATTGTTGAGTTTGCTCATGTTGCTACTGAAAGTTATTATGAGAGGGGAAAATATGGTTGTGGAAATTTTCATGTTACTAAAACACCTCTCTATGTGCTGAAATTTTTGATGCTACACTTGTTTTATCTTCCTATGCTTGTTACTTTGCTCTTCATGAACTTGTTTATTTACAAGATTCCCATGCATAGGAAGCATGTTAGAATTAAATGTGTTTTGTATTTGCCTCTTGATGCTCTCTTTTGCTTCAAATACTATTTCTTGCGAGTGCATCATTAAAACTGCTGAGCCCATCTTAATGGCTATAAAGAAAAGAACTTCTTGAGAGATAACCCATGTGTTATTTTGCTACAGTACTTTGTTTTATATTTGTGTCTTGGAAGTTGTTTACTACTGTAGCAACCTCTCCTTATCTTAGTTTTGAGTTTTGTTGTGCCAAGTTAAGCCGTTGATAGAAAAGTAAGTACTAGATTTGGATTACTGCGCAGTTCCAGATTTCTTTGCTGTCACGAATCTGAGCCCACTGCCCTGCAGGAAGCTCAGAAAATTATGCCAATTTACGTGCATGATCCTCAGATATGTACGCAAGTTTCATTCAATTTGAGAATTTTCATTTGAGCAAGTCTGGTGGCCTAATAAAATCCATCTTTACGGACTGTTCTGTTTTGACAGATTCTGCCTTTTATTTCGCATTGCCTCTTTTGCTATGTTGGATGAATTTCTTTGATCCATTGATGTCCAGTAGCTTTATGCAATGTCCAGAAGTGTTAAGAATGATTGTGTCACCTCTGAACATGTTAATTTTTATTGTCCACTAACCCTCTAATGAGTTGTTTCGAGTTTGGTGTGGAGGAAGTTTTCAAGGGTCAAGAGAGGAGGATGATATACTATGATCAAGGAGAGTGAAAGCTCTAAGCTTGGGGATGCCCCGGTGGTTCACCCCTGCATATATCAAGAAGACTCAAGCGTCTAAGCTTGGGGATGCCCAAGGCATCCCCTTCTTCATCGACAACATTATCGGGTTCCTCCCCGAAACTATATTTTTATTCCATCACATCTTATGTGCTTTTTCTTGGAGCGTCCGTTTGTTTGCTTTTGTTTTTGTTTGTGTTTGAATAAATTGGATTACATCATGCTTGTGTGGGAGAGAGACACGCTCCGCTGGTTCGTATGAACACATGTGTTCTTAGCTCATAATATTCATGGCGAAGTTTCCTCTTCGTTAAATTGTTATATGGTTGGAATTGGAAAATGATACATGTAGTAATTGCTATAAATGTCTTGGGTAATGTGATACTTGGCAATTGTTGTGCTCATGTTTAAGCTCTTGCATCATATGCTTTGCACCCATTAATGAAGAAATACATAGAGCATGCTAAAATTTGGTTTGCATATTTGGTTTCTCTAAGGTCTAGATAATTTCTAGTTTTGAGTTTGAACAACAAGGAAGACGGTGTAGAGTCTTATAATGTTTTCAATATGTCTTTTATGTGAGTTTTGCTGCACCGGTTCATCCTTGTGTTTGTTTCAAATAACCTTGCTGGCCTAAACCTTGTATCGAGAGGGAATACTTCTCATGCATCCAAAATACTTGAGCCAACCACTATGCCATTTGTGTCCACCATACCTACCTATACTACATGGTATTTTCCCGCCATTCCAAAGTAAATTGCTTGAGTGCTACCTTTAAAATTCCATCATTCACCTTTGCAATATATAGCTCATGGGACAAATAGCTTAAAAACTATTGTGGTATTGAATATGTAATTATGCACTTTATCTCTTATTAAGTTGCTTGTTGTGCGATAACCATGTTTATCGGGGAACGCCATCAACTCATTGTTGAATTTCATGTGAGTTGCTATGCATGTTCGTCGTGTCGGAAGTAAGGGCGATCTACACTGAGTTGAATGGTTTGAGCATGCATATTGTGAGAGAAGAACATTGGGCCGCTAACTAAAGCCATGTTCCATGGTGGAAGTTTCAGTTTTGGACAAACATCCTCAAATCTCTAATGAGAAAAGAATTAATTGTTGTTGAATGCTTAAAGCATTAAAAGAGGAGTCCATTATCCGTTGTCTATGTTGTCCCGGTATGGATGTCTAAGTTGAGAATAATCAAAAGCGAGAAATCCAAATGCGAGCTTTCTCCTTAGACCTTTGTACAGGCGGCATAGAGGTACCCCTTTGTGAAACTTGGTTAAAGCATATGTATTGCGGTGATAATCCGGGTAGTCCAAGCTAATTAGGACAAGGTGCGGGCACTATTGGTACACTATGCATGAGGCTTGCAACTTATAAGATATAATTTACATGATGCATATGCTTTATTACTACCGTTGACAAAATTGTTTCATGTTTCAAAATCAAAGCTCTAGCACAAATATAGCAATCGATGCTTTTCCTCTATGAGGACCATTCTTTTACTTTCAATGTTGAGTCAGTTCACCTATTTCTCTCCATCTCAAGAAGCAAACACTTGTGTGAACTGTGCATTGATTCTTACATATTTGCATATTGCATTTGTTATATTGCTTTGCATTGACAATTATCCATGAGATATACATGTTACAAGTTGAAAGCAACCGCTGAAACTTAATCTTCTTTTGTGTTGCTTCAATGCTTTTACTTTGAATTATTGCTTTATGAGTTAACTCTTATGCAAGACTTATTGATGCTTGTCTTGAAGTGCTATTCATGAAAAGTCTTTGCTATATGATTCAGTTGTTTACTCATGTCATTATCATTGTTTTGATCGCTGCATTCACTACATATGCTTTACAAATAGTATGATCAAGTTTATGATGGCATGTCACTCCAGAAATTATCTTTGTTATCGTTTTACCTGCTCGGTACGAGCAGAACTAAGCTTGGGGATGTTGATACGTCTCCAACGTATCGATAATTTCTTGTGTTCCATGCCACATTATTGATGTTATCTACATGTTTTATGCACACTTTATGTCATATTCGTGCATTTTCTGGAACTAACCTATTAACAAGATGCCGAAGTGCCGGTTCTCGTTTTCTGCTGTTTTTGGTTTCGAAATCCTAGTAACGAAATATTCTCGGAATCGGACGAAATCAACGCCAAAGATCTTAGAATCCCCGGAAGCATCCGAACACACGAGAGGGACCAGAGGGGGGGCACAGGCCCACCACACCATACCCTGGCGCGTCCTAGGGGTGGCCCGCGCCCCCCTAGGGTTTGGCCAGCCCTTCGACCCCCTGGCGCCGCCTCTTCGCCTATATAAAGCCCATGGATCAGAAAACCCGATACCAATTGACGAAACCCACAGAAACCTGCCAGAGCCGCCGCCATCGCGAAGCCAAGATCTGGGGGACAGGAGTCTCTGTTCCGGCACCCTGCCGGAGCGGGGAAGTGCCCCCGGAAGGCTTCTCCATCGACACCGCTGCCATCTCCACCGCCATCTTCATCACCGCTGCTGCTCCCATGAGGAGGGAGTAGTTCTCCATCGAGGCTCGGGGCTGTACCGGTAGCTATGTGGTTCATCTCTCTCCTATGTGTTTCAATACAATAATCTCATGAGCTGCCTTACATGATTGAGATTCATATGATGATGCTTGTAATCTAGATGTCATTATGCTAGTCAAGTGAGTTTTACCTATGTGATCTCCGGAGACTCCTCGTCCCACGTGTGTAAAGGTGACAGTGTGTGCACCGTGTGGGTCTCTTAGGCTAGATTTCACAGAATACTTACTCATTGAATGGCGTAGTGAGGTGCTTATTTATATCTCTTTAAGATTGCAGCATGTTGTATCACAATTTATCCATGTGCTACTCTAGTGATTTGTTATTAAAGTAGTTTATTCCTCCTGCATGTGTGCAAAGGTGACAGTGCGTGCACCGTGTTAGTACTTGGTTTATGCTATGATCATGATCTCTTGTAGATTATGGAGTTAACTATTGCTATGATAATATTGATGTGATCTATTCCTCCTACATATGCATGAAGGTGACGAGTGTGCATGCTATGCTAGTACTTGGTTTAGTAGCGTTGATCTATCTTACACTAAAGGTTACTTAAACATGAGCATTATTGTGGAGCTTGTTAACTCCGGCATTGAGGGTTCGTGTAATCCTACGCAATGTGTTCATCATCCAACAAAAGTGTAGAGTATGCATTTATCTATTCTGTTATGTGATCAATGTTGAGAGTGTCCACTAGTGAAAGTGTAATCCCTAGGCCTTGTTCCTAAATACTGCTGAGTTACTACTGCTTGTTTACTACCGCTGCGTTACTACTCGCTGAGTTACTACTGCTTGTTTATCGTTTCTATAGCGTTACTACTGCCGCAATACCACCACCATCAACTACACGCCAAGCACTTTTCTCGGCACCGTTGCTACTGCTCATACTTATTTATACCACCTCGTATTTCACTATCTCTTCGCCGAACTAGTGCACCTATTTGGTGTGTTGGGGACACAAGAGACTTCTTGCTTTGTGGTTGCAGTGGTTGCATGAGAGGGATATCTTTGACCTCTTCCTCCCTGAGTTCGATAAACCTTGGGTATCCACTTAAGGGAAACTTGCTGCTGTTCTACAAACCTCTGCTCTTGGAGGCCCAACACTGTCTACAAGAATAGAAGCTCCCGTAGACATCAAAACAGCAGGAGGAGGAGATTGTGCTGATGTAGTACCTTCAGAGGCAGCATCCTTTTCAATAGATCCCGCAGATTTTCGGGAATCTGCGGGTTCATTCACAAAAGAGGGGGCTTCTTGGTTGTCATCGGCGACAACGGCCCTTTCCTCGACATCTCCACCCTCAGGAAGAGGAGGAAGAGAATCCATAGTAGGATGGTTCTGCAGAAAAATAACGACAAAAAAATTAGAGAGATATCAATGAGATGCAGGAAAAATTCGGAACAAGATAAAAACTCGAGAAGACAAAATACCTTGGGGAGAGGATTGGTGGAGCTGTATGGTTCCACGCGGCAAGAGGAAGGAATAGGATCCCTCTTGCTCAGCGAGGAAATTCTTCGAATAAGCTTTTCCAAGTCCTTCACAGAAAGATCATTGGAGAGCCTATTGGCGTCATTGACACCAGCATTTGTCCAAAGGGGATTTTTGCGAGCCTGAAGAGGCTGCACTCTAATCCTAAGAAAGTAGGCAGTGATTTGGACACCAGACAGCTCTTTGCCTCGAGTATTTTGAAGCTGATGAATACGAGACATAAGTGCTTCCGTCGCCTTTTTCTCTTCTTCGGAAGCTTCAGCATCCCAGGAACGGCGGCGTTGAATTTTGGCACTTCCGTCAAAAGGGACTATGTTGTGCTCTACAGAGTTGGCACTTTCTTCGTGTATGTAGAGCCACCTTTTGCGCCATCCTTGGACAGAATCAGGAAATTTGATGTCGAAATAATCAACGTCAGTTCGGACACGAGATAACAACACCACCTATGTTATAAGTGGCGTTGTGGGAGCCATTGCGGCGGAGGCGGAAAATGCGTTTCCAAAGAACCCAATTAGGAGTGATTCCAAGGAAGCATTCGCACGGTGTGATGAAAATAGAAATATGAAGGATGGAATTAGGGGTCGAGCTGGTGCAGCTGAATCCCATAGACAAAGAGAAGGCCGCGGAGGAAATCGTGAATTGGGGTAGAAAGGCCGCGGATGAGATGATCAACGAAACTAACCCGGTACTCCATTGGAGGGTTGGGGTAGCTTTCTTCGCTGGGAAAGCGGATGGCGTCTTCTTTCTTCATCAAGCCAAGCCTCTTCAACATGTTGACATCTTGATTGGAGATTTTAGATCTCTCCCACTCAAGATCTTCAGCAGCCATCTTGGATTCTGGAGTACTGTGGCGAGTGAGTCGTGTGCGCGGTGGCATCAAAGGCACTGGAAAAAGTAATGCTTGTGCGTGCGGAAGATCAAACGGAGTTGGGCGCAAGGGAAGATTTTGCAGAGGGGAACAATGCGCGGCGCAAGCGAAGGAGTAAACCGAGGTTGAAGAAAGGTTTATATAGGATTCGGGCGAAGCAGTGCACCGTTGGATGAAGAAATCCTGTGGTGAGAAAAGGATGTTGTAGATACAAGGGTAAAAAGGTATTTTTACTGCGATGGAATGGAACAGGCGTTACCGTACGTGCGCCAGGAAAAGCGGAGGACGTGTGTCCCCCACTTGCACGACGTGTCAACGAGGTGGAAATAATGGACCCACAAGGCAGCAAAGTCCTGACTATTAATAGAGATGAAGTGAATTTGACAAAGGAAAGTATGTCGACAAGAAAAAATAAAAGAAGAATGGCGACAGGATAAGTTATTTGAATACTTCGGGAGCCTTTGGTCAAATACAAGTTTTTGCCCAAATGCTCGGGGGCTACTTCGATAAAAGTAAAATTTCGACTATGGCAATATAGAAATTGCGGGAGCCTACAACCAAGCACAAGTTCGTGGTTGTAGCCTCGAGGCTACTCCCATCAGGAGCGCTGTTCGCGCACCCGAGAAATATATAAAAAAAAAAAGAGAGAGAATATAGCGACAAGGTGGATTAAAATGTTGAGCCTACAACCAAGCACAAGTTCTTGGCTGTAGCCTCGGGGGCTACTCCCATCGGGAACGCTGTTCGCGTGCCCGATGAAATTAAAAAAGGGAAAGGAAGAAAGATAGAAAAGCAAGAGAGTATATTTCGAGTTATAATTAACTCTACATATACTCCCATCGGGAGATTAATATAAGTCATATTTGACTCGATAAAATGTGCCATTCCAACAGCCGGAAAAGCACTCGACAATATATTCTCGAACGCCAAAGTTGCGATCAATTTCCGAATGCCGCAAATTTGCGAAGGTAAGACCCCGGATCCGTTCGCGTCGGGCGTGGCATCGCCTAAGACTGCGCTCCGTTACTTTTATCCGTATCAACGGATACGAAGAAAAATCCTAACGGACGCGTTAGGTACTCGATAAATTTGACCGGGACTCGACAGAATGGTAAGACCTTAAGCGGCACTCTGTCGGAGTTTGCACCAAGTATCCCGAGATCATGTCCAGTGGACGTGATCTTGAAGTAGGTTTTTGCGGATTGCCACTAGAGCAGCTTAACTAGTACCCGATCCGTCGGATGAACTAGCCCCAACTACCAAGTATCCCCGTACAATATAGAAATTTATATGAAGACATATAGAAAAGTTTAAGTTGTCAAATAAAAATAAACAAGTGGAGATTTTCCCCGACTCTACGATTCAAGCAAAATCTCGGGGCTACTGACATAGGCATCCCAAATGGGCCTGCCGAAGATAGTACCCGGGGTTTAATGAAGGCCCACTACCCGAAGAATAAAAAGATTCGGGAGCCCAAGATATATTAAGGAAAGTAGAGTTGTAATAGGAAGTGTTGTTTGTAATCTGGCGGGATGAGTTAGAAACCGTCCCGAACTCTGTAACTTGTACAAAACGAAACCCTCGGCTCCGCCTCTTATATAAAGGGGGAGTCGAGGGACGAAGAGATCATCGAATCATTGTTCACAAACCCTAGTTTTCATAATCGTCGAGTACTTTTCGGCTGAAACCTTCGAGATCTACTTACCCTCTACTTCTAACTAAACCCTAGCCTATAACCCGTAGGCATTGACAAGTTAATCCCTTGTCACTTACGGCCCATCTCCTGATTTGGCCAAAATCTGGTGATAACAGATGCAAAGGTTTGACCACACTCCGAACGATACGATCAAGTTACTTACTCGAGAGCCTCTTGATAGTACGACACTTAACCTATAAACCGGTCTCCCAACTAAACCATGAGACCGGTAAGAAAGAAACCCTATCAAGAGCAAACCTTTAACCTTGCACATTCCACTTGAGCTCGATGATGACGATCTTGGCCACGAGATGGAACGCCTTTCTTGATTGTGCTTGCTTGATGAAGTCTTGCGGATTTCTCCCCCATAATCCACTATGGGAGAGCTTCTTCTTCGGTGCATCTTCACATATCCATGAACACATATGAATGACAAGCTTCAAGCATGTGAGCTCTTCAAGTTTGACTCATCTTGAACTTGCCTCATTTCTTCATATTGCAACCTTGACGCCAACTTATGGTTCAAGCATTGCCTATGGACAACTTCTACACATATAACTTAATGCAAACATTAGTCCATAGGGATTATCATTAATTACCAAAACCACACATGGGGCTCTATGCACTTTCACTAGGCTGCGATGATACGACATTGCATTGCAAAGGCCCTACCAAGAAGTTGTGCACCTGGTCTCTCCAAAGAGAAGCAGCTTGCGGCGGCGGAGGCTCCACCGTAGCGATGCAGAACGCCTGATGACGAGCAGGCGGGTCTTGAGTGGAGTAGTAGTAAGAGCGCGGCAAGCGCATAGGGCCGCCATCGATGACCTGATGCCCGCATGGCAGCCAGGACAGAGGGTCAACCTCGAACACCGCCATCGTCTCTGAGGAAGAAGGCGAAGCGGCATGGTCTGGTGGTTGCTTAGGGTTAATGCACGGCCGATTCTGTCCTGACCCCAGGGGATTTTCCAATAAAGAACCAGGAGGTGGAACGGCGGACTCCTCTATTTCCTTAACGGGTATTGAATGTGTACTCTGTTTAGGAATCCATGTCTGAGACGATTTTCGCCGAGTTATTAAACATTTTTTCCTTATATGCCCATAATTAAAGCAAGCCCTGCATCTTACATCATTGACACAATCAGACGTGGCATGGCCCATATTCAAACACCGCCCACATGCTCAAACTTTGTAAGCCATGTCATCTATCATCTTATGAAAGGCCTCATCCTCCTTAGTAGTTTCCACCGGCCCAACACTTGCTCTTTCATTCAAGCTTATTCCCTTTGGCAAATCTAATTGATCAGAGCCAGACTCATCAGATTCCACATAATCTGAAACAAGAGGAATAGAGGCAGGTGTAGCCGGTGTAGCAGGCTTGTTGATCTGAGACAAATTCAAGATAGGTTTACTATACCCCAGGCAGGCTTCATAACTAATGTCTGCATCAAACTTTAACTGTTTCTTTATAGAATGGGGTTTAGCAATATTGGACTATGATGCTTTTTTCTGCATAGCAGCGAGTCCCTTCTGAACTGTGCGTTTTGTAGGACTAACCGAAGTCCAATCTTCTTCGCATTGTAAGCTCCAGTTTCTATATTCCCATTTCCAATTGGGCCCACCTCTACCCCACAGGTGTAAGAAGCATTTAAACTGAGCACAAGCAAATCTCCCGAGCTTAAGAATATGAAAACCCACCTCTTTACTAGAGACACAAAAGGAGAACACCCTATCCTTGATTAGAGCCACTTTCAATTCACCATAGTAACCACCAATCACTGATTCCATAGCAATGCTAACTAAATCTTCCTCCATTCGAAAATTAGCTCTTCCAAAGGAAACCACCATTAAGAAATGTCCAAGCTTGGGTGAAGGGTGGACGTCAACATTGAATTCACTTCGAACATCCTTTGCAAAATTATTGCCATGAGAGAAATTAAGTCCCATAATAAAGATGCATGTACTGAATTAGCAAAGGAACTTGAGCCAGAGGAAGAATCAGTCGCAACAGTTGTGGGAATAACCACATGTTCCACTACTGGTGAAGAGGACGAAGAAGTCGTCATGGGCACCTATACATTCTCTATCACCATAGGCTTATGATTAACCATCGTATTATCTGACAAGGCAACCTTAGACGAACTAAACGATGATGCAACTGGCTTTGCGAATTTCCATTGGGATCCCAGTCTAAGCACATGATTAGGAAAATAAAGCTTTGCACCAATACTGAAACTATCCGTGGTTTTAACTCCACATCTACCCACCATTGCACCCCTAGTATCTTTCAGAAACAACCAATTATCTTTGTCTGGCAACAAGAGAGGTCCATCATAAGATTTCATAAAAGGGCTGGTGTTGCTAGGTGATTCTAGCGAAGTGTCAGGTTTAATTCCTTTCTAGTTCCTTCTGGATGTGCTACTGTTTTATTGGTGTTGGCATAACAAGGGTATCTGGCTTTGTTTAATTCCTGGATTTTGCTTTGTTTGCCGGCATCACTTGGTCTATGACCAAATGATGATTAAACAAGGCACTTCTACCCCGTGAGCTTTTCCTATTGAGCATGCTTATGCATTTAAGAACAAAACCCTAGGGTTTGTTCATGAGTTTGGTATATCTTGCTCCAGCTCCTAGATTAATGTGGTTGATGTAGAGGATTGCTTCAGTTGCTGCTGCTAATGTGCTTCTGGATGATAATGTCCTTCTCCTCCTAGCTGCTCATATTCCTTATTCTATGGTTGTTCTAGATGAACAATAACTTGAATAGCTATATTGTTCTTGATGTTCTTGGTGGTTTGTGAGCTGCTGCTCAGCTGTGTCGATGAATGGCTGATTTCCTGGGACTCTGCTATTTATATTCCTGGGCAGGCTCTTGCTTGGGCAACAAGGCTATGTTGCATCTGTGACTAGCCAAGGTGCTTGTGTGTTGTGAGGCATGCACCATGCCTTGTGAGCTGTGTGGTTGTTCCTGTTGGAAATTGATCCAGTGTGGATCATCTCGGCTGTGTTGTAATTATCCACCAAATTGTCATTTTCCTTAAAAGCCAAGTGGCATTGCCACTTGGTAGATACTTGTGTTACTTGCTTGTTTCTTGCAGGTTTAAGAAGATCAAGATGATCAAGATGAACTAGGCAGTAGCTAGGTTTAGCATAGGTTTATATAGTATTGTTGTATATTTCCTTTTTCTTTTCTTTATTTAATTCCAATTCAACTTGTTGTAACATAATTGGATAATGTAAAGACATTGTATCTTGTGTGTTTATCAATAAAGCTCAAATTTCTCTATTGAGCTATTTGTAATTTATATTCAATGTCTTGTTAGTTGAATTGCATTGTTATTTCAATATTGCTTTAAATATTTATTATCTTATTCAATTTGTATTGTTTTAGTTTGAATATTAATTCAAAATCATTTCATTATCAAATATTTCAATGTGTATAACAATTCAATTGATCCTCTCTTTTCAAAACCCTAATTCAAAAGAGGTCATGTCCAAGTTTGTCGCACTCTCGAAACCCTAAATCCTAAATAGTGTTGAGAAAGAAACTTGATCCCCCTTAGTTTTTTATGAAATTAAGCACGAAATTTTCCCAGTTTTTGCGATGAGATGCACATCCTTTTCCTAAATCTACCCCGCAACTATCTGGAAACCTGGGGTGTTACAGCTCTGGAGGCGCCCTCCAACCTGAAACCCAGACCGCCTCCACCCCCATCCCCTGGTCGCCGCTGCCGCTTCCCTCACGGGCAGCGGTAGCAGCACCCTCCGCATCAAAGACGGCGGTTGGGATGGAGAGCCGCGGCCCGTTGGGTTCCTTGGGAGATGGGGGAATTTTGATGGGAGCACAAGGCGGCGCGGCTTTCTGGGCGGAGCCTGACTCCTGAGGCCCTCCATCGGTGCGGAGGTGACGAGGAGGCTGTGCGTCTCCCTTCGACGAGCATGGCGGCATGCTGGATCATCGAGCCGAGATCGTCGGCACTTGCAGCCTTGCGCCTGGACTGCATATTTCCTCTCCGGCTAATCTAGCATGGAGGCGGCCGGCGGCGTGGGGGCATGCCGGTCTCGCGAATAATGGTGGCGGTCCTAGGGTTTCTCCTCCTATCAAGATGAAGACCTACCGATTGCCTGACCTAATTGATATGGCTGCAATGGCGTGTTCCAGAAGGCTTCGTCCGCGTACTCCACCGGAGATTGTTGGATCGGGTGAGATTCGATCGTCGTGTTTTATTTCTCTGAACGCTTTCAAAGGGAGCACTTCGAAACTCTGCTAGTTGTTAATATCATGGGGCATGTTCTGGTTCTATCGTGCTGGCGGAGAATGTCATGAAAGCCGAGATCTGAGGACTAGCGATGATGGTTCGAATCCGGGTAGCGATGAGGAATTGGCTTGGTGTTTCGTGACTTGGAGCAGGGGCATGCTAGTGTGGGCAACTACACATGAGAAGTTTATAGTCTTACCTTTCAGAGTGAAAAATCGAAGATCCGATCTTAATTAATTGTGTCTAGCAATGTTTTTTTGTCGAATGCATTGTTTTGAGAGTGAGGATATTGTTGAACTTATAGTGTTGTCTTGGTGGTGTTCGTTCTGTTGCTCCGAGGAATAAATCGTTGTAGCTGGACTTTTCTGAAAAAAAACATTTTATCTGTCATCAAAAGGACGTACCTAGGTACACACATGCGCGGGAAGGTTGCGGACTTGCGGTCACCACTGAAAATATAAATGGACCCTCTTTCGTCTGATGAAACTGCCGCACAAAGTATTGTGGTACCTAGGGGTGCAAAAGTGGAATCATGCATATCTCAGTGATTAGTATAAATTGCACTACATGTCTTCATTCTACATCCACGTAAATTATTCTATTTGGACACCAATCCGTCCCTAAGCAAGAAGGAGAGAAAACGCGCATACATGCTTGCTTGATTCTTCATGGCTACCCAAACAATCAGGACAAGATACTGGATGTGAATTAACAATATGCAATAACTTAATTATGATCTACCCAAAGTGGAAGTAATTATGAACATGGGATAAAATGTTGTTTTGTGTTATGCAAGTTGTTAATGCTATCCCAAAATACATGGACACTTATTTAGACTAAGGGGGCTTACTTGTTTGCCTTGTTGACCTTTGTACCCCTAAACTTCTGAAGAGCAAAAGAAACATGCATGTTCTACAGAGGAGACACTTTGCTTATTCAGAGAATTCACTCCAACCGAGTGAGTTCAACCGGGAGCAATTCAAGTAGAGAAATAGATATTTCTAAAATTCATAATTTAAGAGAAACTAGCTGATAAATCCGTATAAATACATATAAACAAAACAAGTACAACTAAATATCAACTAAAGGTTAACCAATCCTTATAAATACATATAAAGAAAAGATGAATCAAGCATCTTGTGCAAGACATTTATTACATCGCTCAAATAAATGGACAAATAACATAGGCCCAACATTTTGTGCAAGCTGTTTATTACGTTGCTCAGGCAAATAACATAGGCCCATATGTAGGATGAACTTCTGGACTAATTGTTTCCAGAGAACTCTTCAATCCAGCATGGGGTGTATGGGAAAGAATAGACCCGCTCCTGTTCATTACCTAACACTTTGAACCAATAATAATCCCTTGGGTATATATCTCCCAATTCTTCAATCCTGGAGCCATTCAAATGATATGCAAGACATGTCTCTTGTGATGCGTCCAAGAAGACAATCTCTTTATACGGATGAAGCCCAAGTAGCTTAATGTCATAAACTAAACCTTCCCTGTCTTCTAAGTATCCATGATCCACTATGTCTGTGTCCTCAACATCCTCATCAGAGTTCCATTCAAATTTGCCCGCCGCTGTTTCTCTGTTGCCGTCTTCCGGATAACTAGAAGCACGGAACATGCGGTAGTTAATATCTTCTAAGATCCATTTAGCTCGTCTGCAAAACCACTGACATGGTGTGTGCTTAAGGTCTATGTCATGCTTCAGCACCCACACCATCTGACCAGACGATTCGTTAAGGATCCAAACTCGAAGCCAGCGCTTGTCTTTATGCCATCTCGCCTCAAGTGCCACGAAGTAGACGCCCTTTTCAGACTTTGCTATTTTCATTTGCAGATAGCGCTCCCCTTTATGATCCGCTGGTGGTTTGATTACACTGTATGTATTGTTAGATGATGATATTCTGCGAAGTCAAATCAACATACATTAAAAACAGGCCAATAAGATAAAACTCCAATGAATTATTAAACGATTATAAGCGGTGTAGGTAACTCGTATACCTCATGAGGAAATCAGTTTGACAGTGTAGATAAAGCATTCTTCTCAATCAAACTACAGAGGAAAAATTTCATTAACCCTAAGGTCTGGACTTTTGATTTCATTTCTAGGTCCGATCATAGGGGGAATACTTTGCTGGCAGTGGCTTTCTGGCATCTTTGGAATGCAAGAAATGGGGTGCGCAACGGTGATCATATGAAGAGCCCCCGAGAACTGGCCGAGCAAATCAAAGGGTATGTTGACATGATTGAGCTGCATCTATACAAACCTCTCTCTAACCATAGGCGTGATTCCAAGTCGTCTGTTGCTATATGGAGTCCGCCGCCGGAGGGAAAGGTCCAAATAAATGTAGATGCAGCAATTTTCAAGACCTCCAAGCGAACGGGAGTCGGCGTTGTGATCAGGAACCACAGAGGTATATGCTTAGCAGCAGTGAGCTTCTTCTTGAGGTTACAACGCCAGAACTTGCTGAAGCACTGGCTGCTAGACGTGCATTGTCTTTCGCTAGCGAGGAGGGTTTTGATCAAGTCGTGTTAGCGTCCGATTGCCTGTCGATGGTACAGCGCATCAGGGCCACCACCATGGATCGCTCATACTTGGGAGTGGTCATCCAGGACATACAGAAGATGGCGGCGTCGTTTTCCTCCATATCTTTCTGTCATATCTCCCGTAATCTCAATGAATCGGCACACATTTTAGCTCGTAGGGCCGAGTTGTATGGTTTTATTTCCTTTAGACATGTGATACCGGATTGTATCCGGGAAACGCTTTGTACTGATTATATTTGATCAATAAAGTGCCGAAGTTCAAAAAAAAAAAAGCGCTCCTCGAAAGTAGGCGGCTGAAAATTCGCAATAACGCTCTCGCGCCTCGCCAGCAGTCCCCGCGGCATCACCTTGTCGGACGAAATCCTTTTCCTCCCAAGAGCCCAACTTTGACGAGAAAACATACATCTTGCACATGGACGGCAGCCACTCCGATTCCTCCATCAAGGGGTCTACGTCCTCTTCACGCCGATAGAAACGTAGAGTGGGGATGTTAATTACCTCATAGTACGGTGATACCATCGGATCGTAGGCTAACCGAGCCCGGTACTTGACATTCCCTGCACCGCGCTTAGCCGGTGCCGCCGGCAGAGTATTCCACCGTCGGGTGGCGGGGTTAACCACGCGGTTATTCTTAAGTAGGAGTAGCCCGTTGCAGTGGTCCTTGATGTTATAGCTTTTCCACTCGACGCCGTCCACGTCCCAGGAATAGCCGCAGTGGGGGCTGGCGGAAGGCAGGAAGCTGAGGTTGCCGCTGACGGCGCGGGCGGCCGCGGAGGGAGAGGGGCGGGCGAGGAACTCCGGGAGCTTATGCTCGTCAAAGTGGACGAAGAGTCCGGCCAGCGATACCGGGAGCAGGTCGGCGCGCAGGAGGCGGCGGCCGTCCACGGCATCGCGCCACGCCCTGCACACGCAGCAGGCCGCGGCGATCCAGAGCGGCGGGACGCGGCGCAGAATCTCGGCGAGCACGTCGGTCGGCAGGCGCGCCGCATGGTCCTCCGTCGTCGTCTCCTCCCTGCCGTCGATGCGAGCAGCGGTCGCGTCTCGGGGCTTCGGCGGCTGGTCCTCGTCGCGGCCCATCGCCTCGCCGCAAGAACACGAACATGAGATTTTGTGTGATGATTTGTGGTACGGGCTTCCGAATTTCCGATCGAGGAAGCAGCTCGGCTTCCGTTTTGTGAAAGGGGATGGTGAAACATGGACGTATTCGGATGGATCCCTAGGATCTTTTTTGTAGGACGTGTCTAGGGAGCGCGTAGGCGCTAGTTGACAAACTCTGGCGCACCCGGCAAAAAAGGCAAGCGCCGCCGCCGACGTTTTCCAACTAGCACAGACGGTCGGCTGGCCACGCCGGCGCCATTTTCGACCCTATTCCGGTGTCTCACGCGGCGGCCGCCCGATCTCCCTGCTCCATCTCGGGCGCGGCGCCTGGCCTCCCCTGCCCCCTCTCCCCTCAGGCGGCCGCGCGAGGTCCCATCCCATGCGTCTACCGCGCGCGCGCCGTCCCCAACCCTTCGACCTGCCGATAGCTTCTCCTCCGACATGCTCCGTGACCGCGGGATCGAGCGTGTCGTTGTCGCCGTCAAACTCCACTGTTATCAGAGTGGCCGCAACTGGTGACACACCAATAGAATAGATAAGGATGCCGTTGGGAGGGTATACCATCCCCAAATAGAGTGGGTATGGGTTTGGGCATAGATGATGGGTAGCCAGTGGCAGCCTTAAGAATATATTCGTGAACAAGTAGAAACCCACATGCTCATTACAATGTACCATCAAATTAGTGCAGTGTTATTCATCGAGCACGGCAGCACGCCAACGTCTTGTACAAAATCTGGCTGATATGATTCGCATTCGCTGGATCGTGCGCTTTGGCAAGAGCTCGCTCTCCTCATTAGGAGACTCTCATTTCTGAAGCTAAAAAGGAGTGAATTGCGCGGCACGGCTACAGCTTGCTGGCGACGACGCCAGCAGCAAGGACGAAGAACAGAGCAGCAAGGACGGGGCAAGGGCAATACTGAATACGTAGGAGTACTACTCTTCCTAATGCAGGGAGTAATAAATTCACACCACGCCAGAACACCAGGGTAGTTCGGAGAGGCAAATAGCCAAATACTCTTCCTAGTATCATTTTCACTGTTCACAAGTGGCTTATCTAAAATTGAAATAGTTTGCTTCCTTCCTACGGAAAAAATGTATAAATTCATGCGAAATAACACTATAAACAGGCCAAAGATTGAGCATCCCAGTCGCTGTTTCCGCATTCTCAACCAAAAAAATAATTGCATCTTTTTCTCTATCATGTATTATTAGGAATGCTGACACAAGAAATTAATTATGTCGAACTGGCACTGTACAGTTTTCTTTTACAAATATGTACTCCCTCTGTTCCATCATTCTTGTCACGGTTTTAGTTACAAATAAGTACCACAAGAATTATGGAACAGATGGAGTAATTTACAACTTTATCAACGTCTTCCTGCCCGATGGGGACGCAGAGAGCAATCGTTGTAGAGAGGGAGTCCCAGCACTGAACATAGACTTACGTCATTGCAAAATAAAAAAGAACAGAAGAACCATGCAACATCAGGTCAGCAACTCAGAAAGGAACTTCACTGATACAAGACTATGTCTGTCACCAAACTGAGCTCCAATTCATACTCATCAGTCATCTGAGAGGAAAGCTCGAGGACACGTTGTTATATGTCAATTACATAAAACACGAGCTCCGTGTTCAGCCCAAAGACCCTGTCTTCAGCTCAATCGCTTGTCGAGGGTAGTCTTGCCAACACTGATGCTATGAGTTCACACGCAGCTGAAAATTCTTATGCAGTCTGTTCCTTGACTCGGCAATTAAGCATTTCAGCTCATAGTCATGACACGGCACTCACAGGGGCAACCTCAATCCTTCTTCGAAGCTCATAAGTGACACAGACTCTTCACTGCCACCATCACTGCACTACTAGCCAGGAGTGGCCTCATATCGAACGTGTGTCAGGGGATTGCTGTCCTTGATGCACTTGGCAGCCCGCTCCCCTAATTTCCTATTGCCATATTCCCTGCAGCAGTCAAAGATCCATAGCCACATTGCAAATGTGGGCTCAAATGGCATGTGGTCCACAAACTCCTCGAGCTCAGCCATGTATCCATGCTTGCCGAACAGCTCAATCATGCATTCATAGTGCTCCATGCGAGGAATGATGGATTCATCAATCATCCGAGTGAAATAATTCCTCCCTAACTCAACATGCCCCTCGCTGATACATGAAACCAGTGCGCCAAAGAAAGTGGCGGAGTCTGCCCTAATACCCTGCTTCTGCATTTCATCAAACAGTTCAAGCCCATAATCACCTTTGCCACTGTGAGCACATCCGAAGATCATTGAATTCCACAGGATGACGTCACGAGACGTCCCTGCCTCAAATACCCTGATGGCACACTCCAACAGCCTGCACTTGCAGTACATGTCAACCAGTGCACTTCGCAGTATATCATCAACCTCATAGCCATTTCTGATAACATACGCGTGAATCTGCTTGCCGTGCTTAAGCAGAAAAATGTTGGCACAGGCTGCCAGCGCCGAGCTGAACGTGGACTGGTTAGGAGTTACCTCAGATTGCATCTCACTCAGTGCATAAAGAGCTGCTTCACTCATGGAGTGGCGTTCATAACCTGAGATAAGCGAGTTCCAGGAGTATAAGTCTCTGTCTGATCCCATCTCGAATACAAGAAGCCGTTCTGCACTCCTCAGACATCCGCACTTGCGGTACATCCTCAGAAGAGCATTCTTCAGGAAAGGGTAACTGAACAAACCAGACTTGAAAGCGAATGCATGAACCTCTTCACCTTTCCCGATATCAAGCATCCCAGTACAAGCATTGAGCACTGAACCAAGTGTAACAGCATCAAACTCCTTTGTCTCCTTCCTCATCTGTTGGAAGAAATGCAAAGCACCAGTCAGATCCATGGACCTGATATAGCCGGTTAACATAGCATTCCAGGACACTAGATTGCGCTCTTCCATTCCCTCGAACACCCTCTTTGCATCATCAATCCTCCCACAAGAAGCCAGCCCAGACAAAATTGAAGTTGATATTACCATGTCCTTCACTGGTGCCAAGTTGAAGAGCCTTTGGGCTGCATCGATGGCACCACATTTGGCGTACAGATCCACGACCGCGCTCTGCACATGCACATGCTGCTCATACCCATGTCGGAGCACAAAAGTATGTATGCACCGTCCTTCTTTAAGCGCATTGTTATCCCGGCAAGCACTAATTGCATGTGAAACAGTATAAACAAGCGGCCTAACTCCTGCCCAAACCATCCTGAAGAACATGTCAACCGCCATATCCCCCATCCCAGCAAGAAGATAACGCCGGATAATGACATTCCACGAAATGGCGTTAGGTTCCAAAATACCATCAAATGCCCGCCTCGCCTGTGGAAGCAACAAACACTTCCCGTACACATCGACCAGTGCCGTACCAAGAATGACATTGGACTGAAACTCCCGCTTTGAGATATGGCCGTGGAGCTGCTGGGCGCCACACAGGTTGAGGCACTCGGCGCAACAGGCGAGAACTGATGCCATTGTAATATTGTTGGGACGAACGCCGAGGGAGTACATATCAGCAAAGAGGGAAAGCGCCTCAGTGGGCTTCCCGGCGCGGGAGGAAGCGTAGATGATAGCATTCCAAGAACCGCCATCCCGGCGTGGCATTAACTCAAACAACTCCCGCGCGTCGGCGAGGCTGCCGCAGGCAGCAAGAGACTCGATTGCGCGGTTCAAAAGGAAGGTGGGTACTGGTGAGCGGGAGGTGGAGGTGGAGGGGGAATACGTGGAAGCGACGAAGTGGGCCGCGATACGGCGGGCGGCGGAGAGGGAGCGGTGGGACGTGGCCAAGCGGAGGAGGGATGCGTACAGAGAGGAAGGAATCGGGGAGGAGTACCAGGCAGGGGTGAGGGTGTCTAGGGCAGCAAAGAGGCGTCCGGCGGCTATGTGGGCGGAGGTTGCTGACACGATTGCGGCGGAACTAGAGGTGGCGGCGGCGGCCATGGCCGCGGCTCGCGGGAAGGACAACGAAAAGGAACAATGTTTTCGGTTTTCCTTTTTTTTTTACAACTTTATTGTACTGTACCTCTTTACTCTTTACTACCTCCACCCCACTGAGCTTAAGGCTTATTTTTTTTAAAAAAAAAAGTCAAACCAAGTAAAGTTTTATCAAACTTTAGAAAAATTTATCAAGTATGATGTTTTGTAGATACCATATAAAAATATATTTTATTATCTATCAATATATTTCATTATCTATAATGATATTGAATTTGTATTTTGCATGTTATGATTTTTGTTAAAAACTGAGACAAACATGACATAGTTTGGCTTTCTAAAAATAATATAAGCCTTAAGTTTTAGGATGAAGGTAGTATTATTTACATCAGAATCACTTCAGACATATATCCAAATCTCGGACCCGAAATTCCTAATCTAGAACCCAAAAAAAAACCCGAGCACCTATTCACGAAGGTGTTTGGAATTTCCAAATTTCTTTGAGAAATTTTAGGCTTATAGTCTTAACACCTGAATATCCCGAGGAGCACATCAACATTCAGAATTTAGAAAGCCTAGACATGGAGAAGCCTCGAGCCCAGCCCAAGTGGAGCTAGGTGTGTAACCCTAGACTACGAGTACCACAAGCGCACATCATCTTCTCCACTCTCCCCGCTCTCCCGTGCCGTCAGTCGACACCTCCCCATCGTCCTCTTCTGTCAACACCTCCACGTCGACCTCGGCGCTCGACGGGATGCCTCCGCCCTCCATCCTCCTCGCCTCGTCGTGGAGGACCGCAAGCTGCACCTCCAGCGTGTCGATGAAGGACTACACCTCCAACACTGATTCTTGGTGTCAGTTTCTTTTGTTCAGTGCGAAGTTTCAGGCTCATAGTTGTCAGAAATGTAATTTTACTATACGATTCTACGACTTTACGACTCAAATTGAGTGAAACAATTCAACGATTATGGTAAGTAGAATCTAAGATTTTACTATTCTAGAATTTCATATCCTACGGTTTGTGATCCTACCATAGAGGTTCCGATCTGATTCAGAATCACAATTCTGACAACTTTGTCGGGATATTAAAGAATTTCCAATCGTGAATCTCAATTGTTGGGGATCAAATATTATGATATTATGATGCACTTTCATATGTCATTCTTCGTAACCTGAAATATTTTTTCCTGAATTTTCCATCCCGACATTTCGAGATTTCCTGAATGCCCAGAGTGACATCAGACAACAAAAGAACGTAAATAGACCCTTATCTCGATACGCTTGTATCTCTTGGGGCAGACGGTGAGGAGAAACACAACCTCACAACCTACCAGCATGTGTGAAATAATTAAATCCGAGGACACGTACTACAGGAAAACAATAAACCCCGGTGGCCATTTATCGGGGACGTCGGTGTAGGTCGTTGGAAAGGCCAGCCCACTACTATAACGTCGGCGTAGAACAGCCGTCGACATAGCTCGGCCTACACCGACGTCTTCCTTTGGCGTTGCTCTGGCCGTCGGCATAGCTGCCTCCATGTTTCGCTCGATTCCTACTGGCTAACAAGTGTGAGACAATGTTAGTTTTTGAGAGCTACGCCGACCTTTTCATATTAATGCTTCTATTCAAAGGGAGGGCATGAACTTTTGAAAGGACGAGATGTCACCTAGAGCGGGGGTGAATAGACGTTTAAAAACTCTTACATATTTGGCTTGTAAGAATGCGGAATTAAACTATGTTTATTCTATAAGCACAAACCCTAAATATGCTAGGCTCAACTAAGTGCAACAACAACAACTAGAGATAAGCAAGATAGGCACAATATATATATGAACAAGTGATAGCAAGATATAATAGATACTTCAAGCTCGATGGCTATCACAAGGAAAGTAAGCTCGGGTATAGAAATAACCGAGACACGCGGAGACGAAGATATATTCCCGTGTTCCCTTCCTTTGCAAGAAGGTACGTCACGTTTGGAGAGGTGGAGGTCCCACGAAGGATTCTCCAACGCCACGAAGGCTCACCTTCTTCTCCGAGCCAAACCCACGAAGGATAATGGCCCTTTCCTTATGGTTAGCTTTTCCTCCATTCCGGACACGACAAGCTCCACAACCACTTCACAAGCTCCACGAAGGAGAAGCTCGGCCCCCTTCACAATCTTCCAAGAAGAGGTCACTGGGACACCAACCAAGCCAACTAGGAGACGATGTGATCAAGTTACCCAACCGAAAGCCCCTCTTGATAGTGCGGCTATCTATCCTATAATCCGATCTCCCATCAACCACCTTGAGATCGGTAAAGGAAAACCTATCAAGGTCATACCTTTGCCTTGCGCATCCCGCTTGATCTTGATGATAAATCTTCAAGCTCCACTCAAGCCGCAATGCCTCACTTGATCATTGTTGCTTCGTGAAGACTCACAAATGCTCCTTCATACACTATGATGGGAAAGCTCCATTGATGCACATCTTCACATGTCCATTATCACCAAATGGACGGCAAGTTTCAAGCATATGATCCTCTCGAGATGCTCAACTTGAACTTGCCCAACTCAACCTTGATGACGATCACCACTTGTCGTCATCCTCTCATGGGCTATATGAGATCTCACTTTTGATGCATGCCCATGGAAAGATACCTAACCCACATAGACAACACAAGAATATATATGATGGGTTAGTTCATGAAGCATAATTGACAAGGCTTACCATACCACGTGACTTCACGTGGCACATTTTTCATGCTTCATGTGTTGACCAAACTTGGATCTATTCTTCACTCTTTGTATTAGTAAACCTTGTATATTCTCATGCTCTATCATACTATCTTAAGGTGTATAAAGAATTCTTCATTTGTTTGCATGCGCTAAATATTAGTCAATCATAGCTCAACTTACGAGACTATCATAACACCGACTTAGAGCCATAACTTGAATTCTTCACTTGGAATCAAGCTCTCAAGATCTTGATCATTCATTGCTTATCACATAAGCTAGAGCATGGCTAATATTGAGTTCCACATAAGAACTCTATCTTCATTTCTTCTTCTTGATCATATCACATATATATCTTCAAATCGATGATTTTGATGCCAATACACAAGGTATATCTTTATCTTCATGGCATCCATAATTGAATCCAAAACATGGAATATACAAGTAGTACCTATGGAATATTACTTCATATAAACTCAATGAAATCATTAGTCCATAGGGGTTGTCACTAATTACTAAAACCACACATAGGGGTAATATACCCTTACAACTTTCTTACCTAGATGCATAATTTTTTGAAAGTCTTTGTAGTTCAATGATAAAATAGATAGATGTGAACCTAAAAAAGATTTTTTGAAAAAAAATCAAGGGCAAACTATCATGCACGTGTAGTTCAAATTTCACATGCGTCCAGCTGAATCGGCAATAATTTGTCCTTTTCGTGAGAGGTGCCTAGAAATAATTTGAGGTGCAAGCAGTTGGTGATTTGTACATATTATGTAGTCAAGTATTGTTTGAAAAATTGGGTGGTGCAATTTTGGAATGGTTTCTTGGTAGGTGCTACACAAAAACCCCCGCTTTTGGCGCTCGGAAAATAGAAAATGGATTTTTTTTTGCAAAGACAATAAAAAAACCCCCAACAACAACATTACTATCTGAATACACAGGCGTGTGCACAATATGGGCTCAGTCCGACAAACCATGCCATGCTTTAGGTCATGACCTAGCTCATTTGACCTTAAAGCCAAAGAACTTTATAAATCGTAGGTCATTTCAGATAAAGTTTTTCTATAATATTTACGATACTCCAAGTTTGCTATTTTTCGTAGAAACTAGGTCACATAAGATAACGCAATGCGAAGGTTTCACAATTTTTTGATTTTTTTTTTGAATTAGTTTTTCTCGATTCAAAATGCGGCCAAAACAACGGGGATGAACTTTCTTAGCTAGGGTTATAATCTTTCGAAACTCATTGTGGATCTATGATTAAATAGATAGTTGTGAACCTAAAAAATGATTATTTTTGAAAAAATCAAGGGCAAACTATCATGCACTTGTAGTTCAAATTTCGCCTGCTTCTAGCTGAATCGGCAATAATTTGTCTTTTTGGTGAGAGGTACCTAAATTTTGAGGTGCAAACAGCTGGTGATTTTTACATAAAATGTAGTCTAGTATTCTTTGAAAATTTGGGTGGTGCAATTTTGGAATGGTTTTTGGTAGGTGCTTCAAATAAAAACCCCCGCTCGGAAAATAAAAAAAATGAATTTTTTGTGCAAATACAATGGAAGACCCCAACAACAACATTGCTTTCTATCTAAATACACACACATGTGCACAGTATGGGCTCAGTTCCACAAACTATGCCATGCTTTAGGTCATGATCTAGCTCATTTGACCTGAAATCGATAGAATAAGATGACGCAGTGTGAAGGTTTCACATTTTTTAAGTTTTTTATTAGTTGTGCTTGATTTAAAATGCGGCCAAAACAGTGGGGATGAATTTTCTTACCTAGGTTTATAATATTCCGAAACTCTTTGTAGATCTATGATGAAATAGATAGTTGTGAACCTAAAAATAATTTTTTGAAAAAATCAAGGGCAAACTATCATGCACATGTAGTTCAAATTTCACCCGCTTCCATCTGAATCAACAATAATTTGTCCTTTCAGTGAGAGGTACCTAGAAATATTTTGAGGCACAAGGAGTTGGTGATTTGTACATATAATATAGTCTAGTATTCTTGAAAATTTGGACGGTGCAATTTTGAAATGGTTTCTTGGTAGGTGCTTCACAAAAAAAAATCCCGCATTTGGTGCTCAGAAAAAAATGGATTTTTTCTGCGAAGACAATAAAAGCCTCCAACAACAACATTGTTGCCAACTGAATACACATGTGTGTCCGCAATATGGTCTCCGTTCAAAAAACTTTGACATGCTTTTGCTTATAACCTAGCTCATTTAACCTAAAAGCCATAGAATTATGTACATGGTAGGTTATTTCAGAGAAGTTTTTTTCCTAATATATGCCATACTCGAAGTTTGTTATTTTCCTAGAAAGTAGGCCATATAAGATGGCACAGTGAGAATGTATCACTTTTTGATTTTTTTTGAATTAGTTGTGGTGGATTCAAAATGTAGCCAAAACATCGAGGATGAACTTTCTTACCTAGGGTTATAATCTTTCGAAACACTTTGTAGATATATGATGAAATAGATAGCGGAAATACTTTTGTACACCCACGCATGGGTGTGGGTGTTTCCATCACCGTCCATTTATTCCTTGAGATTCGTGCCCACCATGGTAGATGGAAAGATTCCTTTCTCTCTCCTCTTTTTATCCGAATCTCAAAGCACAATGGACGGTGACGGAAACACCCACACCCATGCGTGGGTGTACAAAATCCACTCTCGATAGATAGCTGTGAACCTAAAACTGATTTTTTTGAAAAAAAATCAAGGGAAAACTATCATGCACCCGTAGTTCAAATTTCGCCCGCTTTTAGCTGAATTGGCAACACTTTTTCTTTTTGGTGAGAGGTTCCTAGAAATATTTTGAGGTGCAAGCAGTTGGTGATTTATACATACAATGTATTCTAGTATTCTTGAAAATTTGGGTGTTGCAATTTTGGAATGTTTCTTGGTAGGAGTTTCACACAAAAAAACCTGCTTTTGGCGCTCGAAAAATAAAAATGTTTTTTTTGCGCAAAGACAATGAAAGCCCCCAACAAGAACATTGCTTTCTATCTGAATACACACGGGTGTGCACAATATGGGCTCAGTTCGACAAACTATGCCATGCTTTAGGTCATGACCTAGCTCATTTGGCTTCAAAGCCATAGAACTTTGTACATGGTAGGTTATTTCGGATAAAGTTTTTCTATAATATTTACGATACTCCAAGTTTGTTATTTTTCGTAGAAACTAGGTCACATAAGATGACGCAATGCGAAGGATTCACTTTTTTTTTTAGTTTTTTTTTGTATTAGTTTTGCTCGATTAAAAATGCGGCCGAAACAACGGGGATAACTTTCTTAGTTAGGGTTATAATCTTTCGAAAATTATTGTGGATCTACGATTAAGTAGATAGTTGTGAACCTAAGAATGATTTTTTTGAAAAAATCAAGGGCAAACTATCATGCACTTGTAGTTCAAAGTTCTCCTACTTAAAACTGAATCGACAATAATTTGTCCTTTTGGTGAGAGGTACCTAGAAATATTTTAGGGTGCAAGAAGTTGGTGATTTGTACATACAATGTATTTTAGTATTCTTGAAATTTTGGGCGGCGCAATTTTGGAATGGTTTCTTCGTAGGAGTTTCACAAAAAAACATCGGTTTTGGTGACCGGAAAATAAAAAATGGATTTTTTGTGCAAAGACAATGAAAGCCCCCAACAACAACATTGCTTGCCATCCTAATACACGCGTGTGTGCGCAATATGGGCTCATTTCGACAAATTATGCCATGCCTTAGGTCATGACCTAGCTCATTTGACCTGAAAGCCATAGAATTTTGTACATGGTAGTTCATTTCAGAGAAGGTTTTTATAGAATATTTGCGATACTTCAATTTTGTTATTTTTCTTAGAATCACATAAGATGACCAGTGCGAAGGTTTCACTTTTTTTAAAATTAGTTGTGCTTGATTCAAAACGTGGCCAATTAGAGAGCACAAACCAGCTAACCACAGATCAACCGAACTAACCTCGGAGGACCAGAACTGAACGGGAAAATCCACGATAATCCCCCCAGTTCGCGCGCCTTCTATCATATGCCCCCCTTTGTGTCGCTGACATGTGGGCCTTTGTGTCGCTGACATGTGGGGTCCGGCCCCACATGTCAGTGACACAAGGGGGGCATATGATAGAAGGCGCGCGAACTTGGGGGGTTAAATCCATTGCCCGAACTGAACCTTCCACGTCCTAAGATCCAACGACCCAAAATCCACCACCCAAATCAAGGATGATATAAAAAAAACCCAACCCAACCTGGCCTACCGCCCCTGATCCTCCTCTCTGCCCACCCCTATCCCCTACCGCCGCCTCCTCCTCCTCCTGTGATACTGACGCCCCTTCTCTTATCCGGCATCCCGCCGCCGACAGTCGACGACCTCGTCCCTGACACCCACTACTCGTACTCTACCAACGCATTTTGCTCATCCTCTTCTCCGGCGTCCCGCCGCCGACGGCCGACGACCTCGTCCCCGACAGCCACTACTCCTACTCTATCGACGCCTATTGCTCCTCCTCTTCTCCGGCGTCCCACCGCCGATGGCCGACACGCCCTGCTCCTCCTCTTCTCTGACGCCCCATATTTGACGACCAACGCCCCCTCCTCCTCCTCTACGCGCTGACGCCCTCGAGTTCCGGAGCACCGTCCACCACCAGAACGCGCCGGCGGCTCGGACGCGGGCCTCACATGGAAAACTCCTCGCAGCGCGAGCTGTTAGGGCTGGACACGATCCTTTTTATTTTTCTTGGTCAGGTATGGCGACGGCAATGCTATCGGTGTAGGTTCTAAGTTCTAACGGCCGTCAACCAACGCTAACTGACGGCAGGTCAGCGCCAACTACGCGGCACACTAACGGCCGTTGTCAGCGTAGACGTGGCCTGATGGTCTCATGTTGCTGCGCTGACGGGAGCCGTCTGTCGGCATTGATGGCGCTTCCTGTATTGGGATAGCTTCAAACAATAGATATGCAACGGAAAACACAAGCATACACAAGTGACACAAGGATTTACGGGAAACCGTTCTCAAAATAAAGAGGGGAAAACCACGGGTGTGAACCAACCGATCCATGCAAGTTTCACGGTGAGCAACCTGGGTACAACCTTCTCTAGAGCATCTAGAGATTAGAACACATTTCATCTCATTGCCCACTAGCGACAACAATCACCACCAAAGGTAAGGCAGAGATATCACAATTTCTACCTCATTCGGTAATTAACGAACCGCTCTTAAATTGATCCAGTCAACACCAAATTTATATACAAGCAGGGTAGACATATGAGTCCCCAACGTACTACAACAATCATCTCAATCATACCGTTTGCATACCTAAACTCTTCATGTCCGTTCATGTCCCAAAACTGATGTGTGCTGAAACTGCAATAATCAAAACTGACAAAATCGCTCTTAAATCTGATTCTATTATGGCCCAAATCTCAAACCAGCTAAACATATCGAAGTATTGAAAGTAAGGAACGAACTCACCAAGTTTGGAGTCAATCCAAAAACATTTAAGCTTTCAAACATCAGCTTAAAAATAGACCGATCAGATCTAAAAAAATCTGAAAATAAATAACTTCTCCTTCTTTCCCTCTTCACGCTTGGTTGTGGTGTTCTAGTGTATCCTCTCAGCCTCTCACAACAGTCACGTTCTGACTTGATTCTTGCTTTCTCACACTAGTAGAAAATAGGCCTTTCGTTCGGAGCTGTCTGTAGCATTACTCCCAGTCGTGTTTTGATCTTGGACTAATGTGAGCATTAATTGTTTTTTAGATTTTAGGTTTTGCAAAAAACAATTTTAAAAATTCAATTTAATTAATTTATTTATTCAAAATTATTATTACATCATTACTTTTGTTATTAAAAGAATTATTTGGAATTCAAACAATAAAGAAGTATGACACAGTGACCAACATGTTAATAGGATTGATATGATACTAGTATCAATAACGTGGACGTCAGAGCACTTGGAAGCGGGATGAAAGGAACTGAGAAGTTAAGGATGCTAGTGTTGGAGCAGTCTGGGGATGAGTGACCGAGCGAAAAGTTTAACCACAAGTGAGCAGTTGGACTTGAGAATAAGTGTAGTTAGAGAGTAAACTAGTCAAATAACTGAAATACTAGAAATTTTGAAAAAAATAGAAAATTGAGGGAGTGGAAAAGAATTAGAAAAAAATTGAATAAATAAATAGCCGTCATGGCCTTTAGTCCCGGTTGGTATTACAAACCGGAACTAAAAGTCCTTCGCCTCGGCGCGCGTCCACAGCCCACGTGGAGAAGCTTTTAGTCCCAATTAGCAGCACAACCCGGACTAAAGGGGGGCCTTTAGTCCCGATTTCGTAGTCTTCTTTGCAAAACCGGAACTAAATATCCGTTTTCTAGTAGTGTTAGTATCTAGACATGCTTAAATGTGGAGATACATTCGTATTTAGAAAAAATGGAGCAAGTTATTGTAGGATAGAGGGAGTAGCTTTGTTTTAGGACACCAGACTGTCTTACGGCATTACTGAAGATCAAGACGGCCATTCTTGAGTAGAAAGATGGAAAATTTCCATATAAAAAAACTGGATCATCAAGGTGCAACTTACATGCAATTCCTCACACAATAATGATAAATTAAATATGTTGGGAGATTGACTTTTATAATTGAAAGTTTCACTGTTACGAAGTCCTGTAATCTTACGCAAAAACATAGGGCCTGTGG
>NC_061514.1:128054700-128081079 GCF_022539505.1 Lolium rigidum
CCTGTAATTTTGGCAGGCGGGTATTTGCCAATTCGGTCCTGTGTGGCATATTCAAAGTGGCCTACACCCGTGCGGTGGCGCGTCTTTTCCACGGGAGACAGGTCTTATAATTCAACAAGATATCCACCATATGTGAACAGGAAAGGGTAGAGGAATAACTGGTACAGTAGTGGTAGATCGATGCTAGTTAGTAGCTTACACGTCAGTAAGTACACAAGAAAAATTGAGCTGCACCAAGAAGATGCCAATGCGTGTGGGGGACTGGGCCAGCTGGGGGGATATATTTCTTCCTAGTGTCTTTGCAGTCTTTCAGGAGATGGCTTGTCGACGACAATTGATCCCTTCCTTAGTCCAGGGTCTTGCAAACCATGTTTAGCTTAGCACAAGCAACACCATTTTCAAGCAGTAACCGTCGGTGATTCACATGCTTGTCAATGTGAGCTAGAGAAAGAAGGGGAACGGAGACAAGTGTACAGCCCGAGAGAGGAGATGGGAAACATGTTACAAGATGAAGCAACCATTCTATCAGAAGTGACCGAAACGTACTGTAACAAACAGTACATACGCTATTTGATTGCGTCAGTGATGTAACGATCAGTGGAAAACACAGCTCGGTCGATGTCTAATTCGATTTGCCAAGGAAGAGACCGGCAGACGGAAGATGGGTTCATATCACGGCATTCATGCCAGAGATAAAATCGAAAGAAAGCAGAGGAAGGAAGCTGATCTTGGCCTGCTGTTGCTCCCTCCAACACCACCCACCGATCCACTGCCAGCAGATGGATGATGCGTACTGGGATGGCAGTGCAGCTGAGGGAGATCCATACATGGTGGTGCACTGGTGCTTGCAACAGTAGCAGAGGGGGATAAGCCCGGAGGGCAGAGTCCAGAGCACATTCGAGCCCCCAAGATAGAGGAGTGCTGGAGTGGAAAACCCACCCACACGGAGAGCGATTGTACCCAGAACCTCATGGTAATATAATAAATCACACATTGCCCCAGTTGAGAGCTCAGATGAGCTCGACTGAGAGCATGCAGATAGAGGTAGGTTTTTTTTTACGAAATAGGGAGGAAACCAGTTTTCAAGAACTAATTAACGGGGACAAAAATAAGTTTTGAAGAAAAATCATAATGTGCAGAATAGTAAAGATATGATCTGTTTCTGCATATTTTGGTACTACCTCCGGCCCAAATTAATGAGACGGATTAATTGGCGCAGTCATATACTATGCCCACTTCTAATGTACTCCTGAGCTGTGCCAGTTAATTTGGGCAGGATGAAGTAATAAATATGACCATC
The DNA here is from genome assembly GCF_022539505.1 of Lolium rigidum. Lineage (NCBI taxonomy): Eukaryota > Viridiplantae > Streptophyta > Magnoliopsida > Poales > Poaceae > Lolium > Lolium rigidum. Next base: position 128,056,001 of record NC_061514.1, read on the forward strand.
TGCTAGCTCTGAAGAAAAGTTGCTATACAAAGAAAGATACACTACAAGAGTTACTCAACCTGTTGCGCATAAGCTAATTTTGTGATTTTTTAGCATGTCGCAGATGGTCATATGTTTTTTACCAAAGTTTACAACCTCAAGTTTCTATCCACTTTTATCCGAATGAACTTCGGATCCATAATGTTTTCTCAAGTTGGAACATGTGATTTTTGCAAAGTTTCAGAAATGATTTCCCTATGTATCCAATGTCCAGCACTTTCCCATGCAAATCCAGGTTAATAAGTAAATAAGTATCATGGTAACTAGTTCAGGAATGTAGTTGGTATCTAACTAGAGATTTTAATTCAAGCACGTCACAATCTTTGATCTGTTTATCAATCTAAACAATCATGGAAAAGCAGAGGCAGGATTACTCAAGTCCTAGCGTAAGATTATGAGGAAGAAACATGCATGTGCTGAGTTGATAGTGCAAGGACACTCGTACAATGGTTGGAGATCCTGTCGAGCTGTTCCCTTGCTTGCCTTGTCCACAGAAGATTGATGCAGATACACAACTGCGTCATCAAGACGTCACCCGAGTGGGCGGACCCACGGAAGCTCCGTTCCTATGATCCGTGGGCCTTTCTCTCCGGGGGTTAGGTACCCCCACCTCTACGTGTGCTGCTGCTGCCATGCCACCACCAGCACCACGCCACCACTTCATCTGCATGCACCGGAGCTCAAGTGGTGCATGGACTTTGCCAAATCTTATATGGGCATGGCCTGCCATAAAGAGACACAGCATGCACAAAAACCCTTCCTAAAGAGAAGCGCTAGAGAGAGGGGCAGAAAAAGTAGAATGAAAAGTGTAGCGAGTAGTGTCTAGTGTGTGCATGCATGAGTGTGTGCACCATGAAATGATTGACTATCATATCTCTCTTTTCTTTCTTTTATATGAGGGCACAGATTGAGCTGTTAGGATACTTACATGGAAGATTCTGATGATCAGGAGGGCTGTTAAGCTTGTAGACTGCATGCATCAGGATAAGCATCTCACCAAATATTATCATGTAGTCATTGAAGAGATTAACAGCTTATCCAAACTGCATCCACCCAAATCAATCCCCTCTGTCAGCTGATACATAAGCCTGTCTCTGCTATAGGCAGATGTGTCTCTTACTGATTGGGCTACATCGCTTACTTAGCACGGTGGTATTTTACCAAAATGCTCAACAGCTTCGCTCACTGTCATGGATCATTGTCATAATAGTGATGTCTGCCAAATTATCTCTGTCTCTTGCTAACTGAGCCAGAAGTAACTTGAAATGATTGATATGTCTTTTTTTGATGAAGCAGTTCGCAAACATGAGCACAAAATCGATGGACGAAAAGGATACTGGAGGGAGCTTGAGTGGCTTCATCTCCAAGTGATGCGCTTTGTACTTTGCCACAACTCCACTGAACTCTCTGCTGCAACTTGCTCTGGCCTGGGGGATTATAACAATGGTCAAGATGTATGAAGAAGGGTGACGACGGCATGACATGAGGAGGAATGCAGCCATGCCAGACAAAATGTATACAGTGACTGCACCCACAAGAACCCACTACTGGGATGCAGGACGCTTCCTAGACCATTTGTGCTGGTAATTTCAGAACACGGTTGATGATGCCCAATTGTGTTGGACCTGACCTTTCCATCACATATCACCCAGTGAGAAGTTAAGCTGTCATGATATGGGCAAAGAAATATGGGCATGTCAGTTTGACAATGGAGGGAATAACAAAAGGGTGGGTCTAGGATATAGCCTTCAGACACCAACAGAAATGATCTAGTAATAATTTCTTTATTGTTCTGATACAAGTTGGAGTTATTTTACTAACTGGTTCACTTTTCTTTTTTGAGGGGAAAACCAACATGGCTGATTTCATTAAATTGGCAGAATAGTTACATCATTCGACACAATTGAGACCAAAAACTCAGGGGGTTCCTCCTGACAAACAATTGACAAAGGACCTTCTGAATGACTAGCTAGAGTATCTGCCATTATATTAGCTTCCCTAGGGCAATGATAAAACTTAACAGCTACAAAATTACGACAAAGATTGGCACATTCTTCATAAATTACTAACTGATTCACTTGAGATAAACAGATTCACTAAGATGAACCAACAAGACTAATAATATACACACTACAAAACTATTAAAACCTGAAGAGTATAGAACATCTGGTATTGCCTTAAAATAGAAATGACGTATGCAAAATTATTTCATATTCTTTATTATTTCAATATCTCTGATATGGTGGGGCTGCGGACAGAATATGCAGTTCAGCTATAGAAATCATAAGTATGCATAGCAGCCATCAAAACTAAATCAAGGTACTTTTTTTTGGTTCAAACAAATTCAACGTGCTATTTGTTGCATGATTGCTTGATATCTACAGGATATCCATCACACATCAAATAAGAGAGGAAGTCAAAGCTCCCATCTAATCAGCACCATAATTTAATTGCAAGATGAGGTTTCTCATTACTTGCGTTTGCAACCTAAACAAGCCAATTGTTGATTCTGTCACCTCACCTAGCTCGTCATTCACATCTCCGGCCAGACCTCAGATATGGATGGACATATGTAAGAACTGAGAAAACTCCAATCACATGGTATTACCCTATATTGACAGTTCTCTTGGGCAGACATGGTATTTTGAAGTGTACCTAAAGTAGCACACAAGCATTATGTTAGATTATGACACAAGAGTCTGCCAATGAAACTTTAGATGACATGGTTATGCAATGTAACATATCCAAGAGAGGTCAACGATCAATGAACCCTCAAAAGGCTATCCTAATTAAGGACACCCAAACCAGCATCATTACTAGACAAGAAACTGTCTGTCTTGCTCTTCAGCTTTGTAATAAAATATGTAGAACATGATGAGGCACCATGCATGCATGCATTGATAGGCTCTGTTAGCTCATAACGATCCATCTAAATAGTACACCAATTTGCAGTATGTCCTCTGAAACTTAAATAGGAGACACTGATCCTCTGTCCAAATCCAACATCAGTCTTTGCATCATCATTAGTTTCCTCCATATAAAAAATTGAGAGGAAGGAAAGCATGGCACTTAAGTTGGCAGGCTTCTCAAAGCAACCATGCCGCAGCCGCCTCAAAAACCTCTCAACACTCCTTCAATTGCACGTCTCTCCCTCTCTCTACATACAATATATACACGCATATAGCCCCTATAAATACCACTAAGACACACGTGAAGCAAGCACCCCTGCTCTCGTGTTCCTTCCTCACAGCCTTCCATCTGCCTCTAGTCTATCTACTTCTAGTGTGCTTGCATCCCAGCACATATGGCTGGATCTACTAACCTTCCTCCTGGTTTCCACTTCTTCCCCTCCGACGAAGAACTCATCATCCATTTCCTCCGTCGCAAGGCCTCTCTCCTCCCATGCCGACCTGATATTGTCCCTACACTACCTCTGAATCGCTACGATCCATGGGAACTGAATGGTATGCACCTAATACTTTCTTTCACAAACCCCTGTACTTATCCCAAGTCATAGCATCATGCCATTAATGTTGAGTCTTCATACCGACGACTCTTTCCAGGCAAAGCACTTAATGCAGGGAACCAGTGGTACTTCTTCAGCCACGCAACACAGAGTAGGACTTCACGAAATGGGCACTGGAATCCCATTGGCTCCGATGAGTCGGTAAGTAGTGGTGGTTCTAATGTCGGCCTGAAGAAGACGTTCATCTTCTCCATTGGAGAAGAGCCCTTTCAGGCGACCAAAACCAACTGGGTTATGAATGAGTACCACTTAATTGACGGGAATGGGAGTAGCAGCAGTTCAGGTAGTTCACGCAAGCGGTCCCACAAGAAGAAAGGCCACTCGGACAAAGTGAGTCGCTGCATACATGTTATTGCATTTAGCATTTTTTTTACTCTGCATTTAGCATTATTACATATTCATAACAAGCGTGTCCAACATGCATGTATTATAATTGCAGGAACCCAGCAATTGGGTGATATGTCGGGTGTTCGAGTCGAGCTGCAATTCTTATGCAAGCTTCCAAGAGGAGGACATGGAGCTTTCATGCTTAGACGAGGTGTTCCTATCCTTAGATGACTATGATGAAGTCAGTTTACCGAAAAATTAGAACCCTTGTAAGCACGGTTCATAGAGTAGGTCTTGTGCCTATCATGCCATCTGATCATGATGATTCTCATAAGAAAAGTTTCTTCCTTGACGATCAGATGATCTGGTAGGCGTTAAACCTAACTCACTCCAGCTAGACCAGAGATGTAATTATTCTCCTCCAAGAAGGTGCATGGAAAAAAAATTATATGCTTTAACTACTATGCAATATTAATGTGTAATAGATACTCCTTTTCTACCAGAGATTACTCAAGCATTTGATGGTCCTTTCTTAATTACAAGTGAATGTCCTGGATGACCATTGTCTGAAGTCAACAGTGAGCACCATAAAGTGGCTTGTGGGGGTTAGGACTTAGGACTGGTTTTGGATATATGCAGGCAATGCTTGCGCCTGCCTACTTCCCATCCAACTCATTGTGTTTCTATGTGCCGTGTCTCGATGTTATTGTGACCACAAAGCAAAGGCCAAATGGGGTCAGTCATATGCTTTTAGATCACAGGGATAAAAAAGAGGATGGTTGGAATTGGAACTTGCGCAAGCATATTGCGGTTGAGGTCATCAATGAGATAAGCTCCAAAAGGTGATAATATATATGCGTGTGCATTGCAGACAGAAAGTGTGCATGTGTGGGGAAGTGGTACCCCATCCACTGCTAAGAATTGCCAAACCAGTTACCTGATAATCAGGCAACCACTGAAGTATATAAACTTGTTTAGTTGTTTGCAGTGGACAATGCATATGCACTGGCTTTAGATCACTAATCATGGATAGCAACTGTTCAGTAACTTTTTTAGTACTAAAAAGGTTATTGACTTCTTGATCCAAGCCTGCAAATGCGATGATATAATTCTTCTCTGTCCTAAGACATGTTGGTAGGTAGTGCCTTCATCCATAGTTTCAGCATGCCTGTCGTTACTCTTCATGGCTTGCAATGCATGCTGACATGGCAATGATCCATGATACATAAGTGAACGGGCAAAACATGGATAAACAAAGAGAAGAAAAGCTAGTGGTTGACATGTGTTATCATTTGAGAGATCCATCTAATGACTTCCTATTGACACAGTACAAGAAGAGATGAATGTGAAGTTCACATTCCGACAATATAACAGACAAACAGAAGAAAATAAAGTTTACATGTTTCAAGTCATTTCTCTACATTCTCTTAAGTCACAGTGTCGAGTGTGGTCATGATATTGCCCAAGCCAAATGTGACAAGAAAATGTATTCTTTACAGAAGAGTTCCAACATTCTGAACAGTACTAAATATAGGACCTTGATATAAATGCAGCAAGACAATAACTGAAAAGATAAGAAGTTTGGAACTAACCATACATGAGCTGTCGGCCCTTCAATAACAATCTAGTGAAAAATAAATAACACCATACACCAAATAATACTCAGCAACTTCCTAAAAGGAGAAAACAATTGAAATGAATCAATGGTTCCAAGATGAGATAGCAGAAGATGAGTTCTTTTAGATATATACACCAGCAAATAAACAGAGCCCCCTCCGCATCGACTCGTCATGACACTTAATGTTCAGAAGGCCAAAAATGAGCATGTCACTGGGTTCTAGTCTTTCAGAATTTGAATGGAATTGCTAATTAATAATATAGCATTTTAATATTCTATTGAATTCTCAAAATCAGTCAAGAAATAGGTATCACATAGCTTCTATACAAAGGTTGTATAATGTAGTGCACGTCAGCACATGCTTTACCATGTAACCATTGTCCCACGTAGCGCATATAACTTATCATGGGAATCATTTCCTCAAATGAGCAAACCACTAATTGAAAATATTGGTAGCAAAGCCATTTTAAACGGAGATTAGGCAGGCCAGAAACCAAACCTGTAATGCATTACCTACTACAATGGACAAAACAATTGATAGCTTTACCTTTACTGATGAGTCATACATCTGTAACTTTCAACAAGTACATGTTGGGTTCCTCGGGTGATGACACAAAGTTACAGATCAGCAACTAAGTGAAACTTCCTATGGGGTCCAGTGTCATGCATGTGATTCTCCTTTGTCGAACACCAATTATGTCCTTTAGAGATGAACTCGTCGATGCGTGTGGCTAGTGGCCAGGTCTGTTTCAATCCTGCCAAACTCATTATGTTAGATGGCATCAAAGCAACATAGGACCACTAGAAGACTGATCCTAGAAGAATGGGGCATTGAACCTGAATGGAACAACTCAGGTTAATTAGTTGACATGGCAAATGATGAGGATCATCAATAATCTCACTAGCACTTTACACCTATTGTGGAGCCATCTCAATTTTTTCCCATTCTCCGAGACCACACCTGCCAAATTGCCATGAAACACATCCCACGACTGAACACCTGAAACGCCTACCTGGAGGTTCGATTTCACTTTATGCGATCCAGCGCGCATTGAAGAACATGTTTATATTTTCAGAATTGTTTACCGACAGCTTAGCATCAAATGTTCAAAAAATGACAATCCACGAGCACAAACACTAGCTATAGCAAAGCTGAAGCACAAGGATAGATGCAGGCCAAATTCAGTAACTTAAAAACAGCACACAGACAAATGTCCTCTTTGAGCGTGGAAATCTGAGCACTAACCAAACCGATTGCAAATCCTCTGAAGCCGAAGATAGTGATAGAAATAGAAGCATGGAAGTTATAATGACATAAAATATAATAATGTCGATAAAGATCAACTACCAATCAAAGTGATTGCAAAGTTTGATGAACTAAACCCTAAATTTCTGAACCCACATTCCAAGCGGCCTTTTCAAAATCTTCCACTCCACTCTTGACTCTCCCCACCCCCCAAGTTACGGCTCGAAGGACCTCTAGCCTAGCATCCTACATCAAAGGGAACCGCAATTTCAGGTAAGCGAACCACAAATTGAAGTAAGCAGGCGCGCGCGTGCAATCTCTGTTTGGCTAGGACAGAAGATAAAATAAATAAATAAAACCTTCGTGGGGTTACGCGGGTGATCCGAGTGGTCTTGGGGAAGAGCACCTTGAGGTTCTCCGGCGGCAGACTTCGCCGGAGTTACCGCCAACGCCACCGCCGGCGACCAGAGGCTTCTTGTACACGGTAGAGAAAAATCGAAGATAGAAAAAGAAAGAGAGGCGTAGAAATAAAGGCCTCGGCCCATGAATCCATCCGGCCCACCGTAGAGGCCTCTCGGAGCTATTCGTCCAAGCTGTCGCCGGATCTCGCCTCAGCAAAGAAAAAAAAAAAGCCTGTGGCCGGATCCCACGGCGTTGCCGCCAAATTTCGAATCCGACTCCGGGAGGAACTCAACGAAGCCAACCGTGACCCCCACGCAACCACATGCCCCGATCGATATTACCCCACTCTCAACCCGCCGATCTTGTTCGATTTCGCTCTTTCTCCCCAGCCTCTCTCTCTCTCTCGCTCCACTTCTTGATCACCACACCACGCGCGCTCGATCCGGATCGCGATTCCGAGATACAGACGGCGATGGCTCTCGCGTCAGGGTTCTGCGCCAGCGAGAGCTCCGTCTCCTCGCCGCCGTCGTACACCCCGGGCACGCCGTCCTCGCCGCCGTCCCACTACGGCCTGATGCGGATGTCGACGGGCGCCCCCTTTTTCTTGGGCTTCAGCGTCGGCAGCGAGACCTACGGATACTACGAGGAGTACACGCCGTCGAGCACCGCGGGCTCCTCCCTGGATTACTCGCCGTCGAGCCCTCTGCCTCGCGCCGGGTCGCCGGATTACACTCCGTCAGAGCCCTCTGCCGCATCACCTTACTACACTCCGTCGACTCCTCCGAGCCGCGCCTCTTCGCCGGATTACACGTCCGGTACGCCGCCTCGGTCCTTCCTGGTCTCTGACGCCGAGTCGCGCATGCCGCCGGACTACACGCCCAGCACGCCATCTTCATCTCTCCTGGTGTCTGACGCCGAGTCGCGCTCGCGCATGCCGCCGGACTACACGCCCGGCACGCCTTCTTCGTCCCTCCTGGTGTCTGACGCCGAATCGCGCATGCCGGCCGACTACACGCCCGGCACGCCGTCTTCATCCCTCCTGGTGTCTGACGCCGAGTCGCGCATGTCGCCGGACTACACACCGTCGACTCCTACCAGTCGCGCCTCAGGATGGCAATTTTACCCACGGGTACGGGTACCCGCGGGTACCGTACCCATATGGGCAGGGTATGGGTACACTTTTATGCCCATGGGTAGTACCCATACCCTGCCCATTAAGTCATGGGTAGGGCACGGGTATAGCCTCGTACCCGCGGGTATACCCATACCCTGCCCGTTTATTATCAATTTATTATGTGATACGTCTAATTTTGTTGATTTATGAGTTAAAATATGAGAATGTTCTTTTATGTTTTCTAAATTTTTATGTACTCAACTACCTGTTATTGAGTTGATAAAAATTCATTTTTTCAATCAAATTCGTTGTCGAGAAATGTAAACTTGCGAGTGACTTGTATACAATTTGACCTACCCACCGGGTACCCAATGGGTACGGGTACCCTCCGGGTATGGGTATGGGTAAAGTTTTATACCCGCGGGTACGGGTATGGGTGGAAGTTTGTACCCATTGACTATACGGGCATGGGTATGGTATTGCTCTACCCTGCCCATACCCTGCCCATTGCCATCCTTAGTCGCGCCGCGTCGCCAGACTACACACCGTCGACTCCTTCCAGTCCCTCCGCGTCGCCGGACTACACGCCCAGTACGCCGCCTCCATCGCCCCTGGTGTCTGACGCCGAGTCGCGCATGTCTACGCCTCGCTGCCGTCACCATCCCTACCAGAGGAGCAGCGCCAGCACGTGCTCCTCGAGCGTCAGCCGCATCAGCCGGAGCAGGCATCAGCGAGCCTTGGGGTTTTAGACATCTTGTAATTGGACATAATGGATTCTCTATGTAAAATATATTCGCACTTGTATGCCGTGGGTTGTCTGTGTATTCTCCTTGGCAGATCTTGTATTATGCTTGCACGAATTGATGAATATATATACGCAAAATTCTAGCGAAGAATTGAGATTATTCCTGTTGTCCTGAATCCTGATCCATTGTTTCTTCTCCTTTGTGATTTGTGAATTGTGATGGCTTACAGTTCTTTGTTCCTCACTGATGCAATTGTTTTCTTCAGATTAATTCTCTAACGACCTTCAGTGAGATAATCAACTGTTGGTCTCACCCGGACCCGGCAACTGTAGTTTTGAAATCTTCTGTGTGTGAAGTCTGAGATAATCAAATGTTTTCTGTAAAATTGAAGCAATCGTATACTAAATTGAGCATTTCTGAAGAATCAATTCTGCTAGTGCTCTGCGCGCTGTCTTTTCAGAAAACAATCTCTTCTTGCCCATATCACAGTAGGGGAGCTTTGGGCCAAGTTGTTGAAGGGGCAGCTTTCGGTCTAGTTTTCACTAGATACATGGGCCAAATAGTAAGGGAATGAAAGTTGGACGAAAGAATTCGTGCGCCCCTCATGCTGCATTGCTGCTCAGCTAACTACGAACTTCATCTTAAAAAACTTCATCCTAAAAAAAGCTAACAACGAACTTCCCTAAAGTCAAATCACTCTCTCTCTCTCAGACCCCTCTTTCTTCTCTCTCTCCTGTCGCCCCCTCCAGGCGACGGGGGAGCGAAACCCTAGCCTCCCGCCGCCACCTCCCACCTCCTCTGCCCGCCCCCTCGTCGCCTCCCGAGGCCGCCGCCGGCTAAGCCGTGCGCCGCCAAGGACGGGGGCGGCGAGGATCTATGCCTCTCGGGCCCCCGCATGGCCGTCTCGGAGGGAAGCCACCATGCCGGTCCCGGAGGTCGCCGTCGTCCGCGCTGGTTCCGCGCGTGGCCCGTCGCCGTCGCGCCGTGCCGTCTCTGCGCGCCGGCCCTGGCGGCGGGATGCTGGCCGGCTTCGGCCTTCGCTGCTCGGCAGCTCGTCGTCCGGCCACGGCGCGGCCGCTGCAGCTTGGGGTGGCCGCGGTTTCCGCCTGGCACGGCGCTGCCTAGTGCGCCGCTAGCGCTCGCGCGCGGGGCTCTGTTGGGCGGGCTCCTGCGGGCTCAGATGGCCCCCTGCGGGCTCAAATGGGCCCCTGCGGGCCCCGATGGGCGCCTCCCAGCTCCGTTTTCTGTTGGTGGACGGCAACAAGGCACCCTGCTCGGCGGGTCACCTCTTCTCCAGGGCCTACGATGGGCCTGTCGACAGACGACAGCGTTGACACTCCTGGCGAAAGCCTCGCACCATTGGTGCCGATGTTGGCGGTGCCCTTGGGTACCGTTTTCTCTATTGAGGGCTTCATCGGGGAGCTTGATCTCCTGCTGTCGCGAGTTCTTGCGTTCTCCGGGTGAAAACCTCTGCTCCTTGGAGCGGGCGGCGGCGACACACTATGCCGTTACCTTCTTGAAGGCGCCGCTTTTGGAGTCCGTAGTCCTCGTGGTGTGGTAGATGTGCGGTAGTTGTGCTTGGTTGCCTTGTCGTCGAGGGTGGTGGATGCCGGGGCGGCTGCCCCGGACGGTTGACGTGCGCCAAGGCGGCGGCCTCGGATGGTCTTGCAGCGATGACTCCATGAGGTGTGGTCATGGTCTTGCAAGGCATGGGTGGCGTGTTCGTGCTACGTGGGTAGCGAGCTCGTCGGCCCGGCCTACGCGACGGGGTGGTCCGTGTGGTTGGCAAGTCGGAGCGGCGGCCCCGGACCTTTTGGCGCAGCGTTCGTGGTCTGCGGGTGGTCGCCTTGGTAGCTTGGGCTACAGGTCGTCCACGCCGTGCGGCGTTGCGGCTCGCCTCCGAGCAGGGGACGTCGGAGCAGCGGCTCCGGGTTTGGTGGTGTGTGTTCGGTCGTCGGTGGTCTCGTTTCGTGTGGGCGATGAGGCCCCCACTATTGTGCGGTTTTTTCGGCCGGTTTCCCTCATAAACTCGGCCACTCTGTATGGTTTTTGGGCCCGGTTTCCCTGATTAACTGAGCCAAATCTTCTTCTATTAATATATCGAGCAGCTCACCTGCCGAATTCAAAAAAAAAAAAACAAACTTCCCTGAAAAAAAACCTAACGACTGACCAAAAAAACGGGAGATTCACTTTTGATTTGGGGTGCATATGTTGCCTTTACGCATTTTAAATTGTGAAAAAGTTCAAAAAAAATTCAAATGTACATATCCACATTTTATATGCGCATGTAAGTTTCAGGGAAAAACAACAATTATTGTCCTATGTGTAAGAAAAATAAAAAAGTTACGTGTGCAAATACTTATTTAAGCATCGGATTTTATCTTTTTGCATAGCCTACATAAACAAATAGATTTTTCAGGAAACGACTTGGTGCGCACATATGTTGTAAAGACCTCCACACGACATTTTCTAGAGCTCTTTTTACATTTCTAAATATTTGTAAATATATTATAAATAAAGAGAGCATACCCCAGAGCCAAAACGCTAGACAAGCTAACAACAATCTAATTGTCATCAAGAGAACAAAGGAGCTAACAATAGACTAATAGTGGAAGGACAAAACACAAATTTTGATCAACACGTCAATAATGGAGAGAGAAAACACTAAATATACCTGTAAACGTGCATGCCTGGCCTGAAAATCCCGAGCCAAGCCCGAGTGCCCGACCATGACTACGGGTCAGGCCTAGGCGGGCCTAGGCTTAGGTTTTCTGAGAAATAAGGAGGAGGGGACAAGCCAGGCCCACAACCCGAGGCTTGATGGGCTATTCCTCTGTTGGGTAGGGTCTGAGCCTAATTTTAGGGTTTGACTTCCAGGCTAAACCTGGGCCTATGTTTTTTTTGCGTCGGACTTTGTTCATCCCGGTCCGAGAAATACCCAGGTATAACACAAAATTGTGTGCTTGTTTGGCCCACTATTAGAGAAAATTGTAGCATGGCACGTGTCCAAAAATTGTTTTAACACAAAAATACAACTGTGTTTTTAAAATGATAACCTTGATTCTAAGAGTAAGTATGTGGGACCCATGTGGCATTGACTATGGATGCGGCTTGGCTTATTTTCAGATTGAGCCAATACGTGGGGTTGGCTCGAGCTATATTTTGAAAATCACATATATTCAAAATTTTGGGCAAACTGGAAATAAATGCTTCAGCTATTTTAAGAGAAAAACTTTCAAATTATAACCTCACCTCTTATATTTACATGGTGTCTTCGTACGTATTTGGAGCTTCAGCTTTGACCATCCATTTGATCAATGTATTTATGTGCCACAAAATTACATGAATTCATAAAAAATCGTGTGACTTATATGGCACATGCTAACTCACATGTCACCGGTCAAATCGGTGCTCAAAGTACAATCACGAATCACTAGACGTACAGTAATATAAGTAGGATCGGAGGATGAGTATGAATAACTGATGCTGGGCAACATGCTCCCACATTCTTCAGAGTTTCTCGAAGCCTTGAAGGACACTCTTAGCTTGTCATCATTTGTTATCGACTCGAAAGAAACTGGTCAACAAAGCTCTCGGCGGTAGAAAGGGATGTTTCGTCACCAGAGAGAGTAGCACAAACTGTCGATCTAGAAGACACGTGCATGCATGCATCGAAGTCATGAGTAAACTTGACCAAAACACCCAACATCACACGTGCATCACGCGCGCCTAACCTTATCCTAGCAAACAGGAACAGAAGTACAGAATAGACGTTACGTTTAAGATTCTCTGGTCAGGGTATGACAGATCGAGGCAATACAGTTTTTTTCCGCAGAACAATATTGTAATGGAATGGTCTTCAGAACGTTCCATCGGTGTCTCTGTTTCTGGCCCAAAACTTACAGCCGCCAAGCTGTCTTTGAACAGATTTGTTTGATCCATGGAAATCACACTCTCTTTTTTTCTGAAAGACAAAGGAAATCACACTTGGACTACTTCTCCTGTTCTAGCTCCAATACGTGCTTAAGGATGTTGCTTTCAGCTGACTACTACTGGTATGCACTCGGTTTGTTCCTCTTTCCTTTTTTGGTGTGGTTCCAGTAGCGATGAAGTTTAGTTACCTAACTCGCTACGGTCCAAAATAAGAGCTTTTGACAATTTGGGTTTACCTCACTCGCTCCACATAATTATGTTTTCTGCACGCTGGTCTCAGCCGTCGACTGGCTTTTTCACGCGGCTGGAGACGGAATTAAATGACAGGAAGAACGCACTCGCGAAATCCAGCAAAATTTAGTGGGTTTGAAATCAACCGATTTGGAGAAGTCAAGCACGTAAGTTCACGGCAAGTCAAAGTGTTTTAACATACTTATCTACCGGGAAGGACAGCCGAGCAAATGTGGTAATCTTAGTCCGATTTCGGAGGCCACGCACCCGCCGACCGGAGTGACAAGCGAAAGTCGGTGCTGATGGTGGATGGCGACGAGGAGCTTTGCGTTAGCTAGGCAGGGGTGTGGCCTCAGGGTCTGCGTGGTTTCTGGACCAACAGCTCTTTTTTTGGGGTGAGGTTTAGTCTCTTGGGCGATAAATTCATTGACTAGTTCGTTGCATGGCCTCGGTATTTGTGTGTGCATGTTGTTTAGGTTGTAGCCCGAGCGGCGGCTCTAGACTCCTTTGAGTAGTCAGCTCGGTGGGTCCGTGACCACGGAGCCGGTGTGGGTACCAGAGTGGAGGCTCCGGTGCGTTAGGGTGTCGTCTATGGCTGCTTGGGTGGAAGAGATGGTTGCTTGGGTGGAATAGATGGCGGCTCTAGTTGAGATCCGGTGCCCCGACAGAGGCAGGGCACGATGAACAGTACCGTGCCCTGCTGCTTTGGCCGTTGGATCAAAAATGAATAGACCAGATTTGCACTGTAGCATGCACTGTGGATGTCACTGTAGTAGGTACTATGGACGATGCACTGTAGCAAATATACTGTAGCATACGCACTGTAGATGTCCCCCTGTAGCATGCGCCTGTTCACGTTCATCCAGCCATCGGTTCTCGATCCAACGGCCAGAAAAGGCAGCAGGGCACGGTACTGTTCATCCGTGCCCTGCCTCAGTCAGGGCACCGGATCTCATTCCTGTCCGCTCTAGTGTGTGCTCCCAGGACCGGGGTGTGCTTCCTTGATGTATCGATGTTCGCTTAGTTTTTTTAGTTAATCGGGCAACTACCTTCATAATCAAAGGAACGGGCAAAGCTTTTGCCTTGTGTTTAAAAAAAATCAGCTAAGCCGGCACAAAAATGTAATAAAATCAGAAAACACGGCAAACTCACAAAATTATAGAATTAAAAAACTCATGAATATTCATGTCTTGTTAAAAAGTTTCAGGAATTTTCAAAAAACTTCACAATTAAGTATAATTCAAAATTCCTCAAAGCATTGTGTTGTTTTTTTATTTTCCTGATTTTCCTTTTTTATATATTTCTTATAGAGTATTTATTGCAGAATCTTCTTACCTTTTTGTAAATGTTTATTTTAAAAGTGTGACTAATTCTCAGCCAACTCAGAACTAACTTCGTTCTGAGTTAAATAATGTCATCAAATCTGAGTGTCCCAACTCATGAATAGCATAAATTACGAAGTAAATCTAACCGTCAGGAATAATTTTATAGTTGCATCCCCACTTGCAATGGGAAAAAATTCTCAGTTACAACTCCACTTGCAACTAAAAAACACTCTTGCAACCTAACTTGCAAATCATATACACGAAATCGTGATGCAATGGAACTGTGTAAGATTTGACTAGGCACGAACTTAGTTCTCAGCAAAACCTTATTTTAAAAAATTGTTCCTCCGAACAGACTTTATAAATAAAGCAAAAATCATATAGAGTTCAAGAATAAGTTTAGAAAACAAAAAAAAATTAAAAAATCTGATGGGGCAACAACACAAACACATACAAACTGAAAAACTGAAGCCCCCGATGAGAGGGAGGAGCTCATCGACTAGACGAGGCGGAGAGAGACGGCGCACCACCTCCAACAAGTTCCCGAGCATGCCATCCGGCCGAACTCTATCTCGTCATCTACACAACGGGTGGGACTGCTGTAAAAACCAAGAATTTGAATATACGTTGTAAGAAGATTTTTTTTTGATAACCATCTTATTACGTTGGAGTGTTTTTAAGAGAGATGGAGACTCACCCTACGCTCACCCCACGCTGTAGTGTTTTTTTAAAGGATGTTAAATGGGATCCCTGACAAAGTTTTTTTCTAAATCTTGAGATGCTTTTCTCCCCCAAAAAATCTTAGGTTAATTTATTTTTGCGAAGCCGGTCTATTAATCATCATCAACTGCATTACAAGTCAAAGGTAATATAAAATACAAATAGGTCTTTGTGCCGCCTAGCGAAAACTACGAGCACTGGAGCGAGCCGAACGTGCGAGGCCGTCCTAGCCCCTCCATCACCGGAGTTGGGCAAAGCTTGTTGTACTAGATGGATGGAAAGTCATCGTGCTAAGATCCCAAAGAACCAATGCAGCAGAGCAACCACCATCGCTACTAATAAGAACCGTAAATCTGAAGAGACAAACCTATAACTACACGTCTACACAGACAAACACAAAAATGGACCGGATCTTAGAAAATCCACCGAACACAAATCTTCACATGCCCTCCGCCGACGCTAAACACACCACCGGAGCGAGAATAGGACGAGGATGACCTTATTCTTCCATTAGGATATAGCCGCCGCCTCTTCGTCCTGAAGTTAGCTGACTTCTAAAAACTCCATCAGACCACCTGTTTTTTTTTCGTCCCTAAATTGCTTTCAACTCGGTAAAAGATCAAATGTTGATGGCTTTAACTCTTACTAAGAGACCACCTAGAACTTCTTAGCTTAAAGCTATACCAAAATATACGTTTCTCTAACCAGAAAAAAGTACTCCGTATTTTGGCTGAAGTCAAATACTCAAATTGATCGGCATATTTCGAGGTTAATCTGGAGCTGCGGCGACGTTTCATTGCGTGTTGTGAGTCCAATCTTCGAGAAGTGTCGGTGTTCATTTTGAAGTTGAAACAACTCATGGTAAAACATAGCGGAGGTGAGACCAGAAATTCGTGCATATACCAAATGAAAGCAACTGGAAATTATTTTACTGATTATTGTTAGTTGGCCTTCAATTTAATGAGCTGCCAACCGTGCTCGAAGACTATTTAGTATTGAGGTTTGAATTGTCAAAAAACGGCGGCCGTGTCAGTATGAGGAATTTTGAAGACCCCAATTAGAGCAACCAATGCACTATTTTAATGATGTACTATTTGTACTTCAACAAAGTGTTATGTATATTGTTGCACCACTTATACCAGTGATTAGAAAATATACAACTCAATGCACAGTAAAACACTGTTTATGTATTTAAAACGAGGCAAAAGATTTGGCCTTTTGCTAAAACAGAAGATGTAAATTGGTTAATTTATTAGTAAATCTGGCCAAAAATCAATACAACACAAATAGCAACATGGCTACCCCAAGGACGTGTTTCACATGAGTACATGACAAAAAAGGCCCGAGCGATCAAATCCGACACCAAACACACACCTTAACGCTACAAGGAGGAGGCGAGAAAACGAAACAGTTGCTCCAATGTCCACATCGGCTCTAGGTTGAAGCACACGGATGTCGAGATAAATAGGTGATTTAAACCTTTTACGATAATGGCTTGAATAAATGAGAAATAAACTAGTGTTTAATTTACCAAGCACAACATATTTACTAGGCTCAACTAAGTGCACTAACAATTTATGCTAAACAAGATAAGCAACTATGAGATATATGGCAAAATATGTAACTTCAAGCAATCCTAAAGTAAAGTGCATAAGTAGAAAGTTCAGGTAAAGGAATAACCGAGCTACACGGAAACAGCGGTGTATCTCAAAGTTCACACCCTTGCAGATGCTAATCTCCATTGAGGCGGTGTGGAGGGTCAAGAGACTCCTGATACGTCTCAAACGTATCTATAATTTCTTATGTTCCATGCTAGTTTTATGACAGTACTCACATGTTTTATACACACTTTACATCATTTATATGCATTTTCCGGCACTAACCTATTAACGAGATGCCGAAGCGCCAGTTCCTGTTTTGTGCTGTTTTTGGTTTCAGAAATCTTACACAGGAAATATTCTCGGAATTGGACGAAACGAACGCCCAGGGTCTTATTTTTCCACGGAGCTTCCAGAAGACCGTAGGGGATACGAAGTGGGACCACGAGGTGGCCACACCATAGGGCGCCGCGGCCAAGGAGGGGCCCGCGCCGGCCTATGGTGTGGGCCCCTCGAGCGCCCCCCGACTCTGCCCTTCCGCCTACTTAAACTCTCCGTCGCGAAAACCCTATTACCGAGAGCCACGATACGGAAAAAGTTCCAGAGACGCCGCCGCCGCCAATCCCATCTCGGGGATTCAGGAGATCGCCTCCGGCACCCCGCCGGAGAGGGGAATCATCACCGGAGGGCTCTACATCACCATGCCCGCCTCCGGATTGAAGCGTGAGTAGTTCATCCTTGGACTATGGGTCCATAGCAGTAGCTAGATGGTTGTCTTCTCCTCATTGTGCTATCATGTTAGATCTTGTGAGCTGCCTATCATGATCAAGATCATCTATTTGTAATGCTACATGTTGTGTTTGTTGGGATCCGATGAATATTGAATACTATGTCAAGTTGATTATCAATCTATCATATATGTGTTGTTTATGTTCTTGCATGCTCTCCGTTGCTAGTAGAGGCTCTGGCCAAGTTGATACTTGTGACTCCAAGAGGGAGTATTTATGCTCGATAGTGGGTTCATGCCTCCATTGAATCCGGGACAGTGACGAGAAAGTTCTAAGGTTGTGGATGTGCTGTTGCCACTAGGGATAAAACATCAATGCTTTGTCTAAGGATATTTGTGTTGATTACATTACGCACCATACTTAATGCAATTGTCTGTTGCTTGCAACTTAATACTGGAAGGGGTGCGGATGCTAACCCAAAGGTGGACTTTTTAGGCATAGATGCATGCTGGATAGCGGTCTATGTACTTTGTCGTAATGCCCTGATTAAATCTCATGGTAATCATCATGATATGTATATGCATCTCTATTTGTCAATTGCCCAACTGTAATTTGTTCACCCAACATGATATTTATCTTATGGGAGAGACACCACTAGTGAACTGTGGACCCCGGTCCATTCTTTTACATCTGAAATACAATCTACTGCAATCTCTGTTCTCTGTTGTTCTTCACAAGCAAACATCATTCTCCACACCATACGTTTAATCCTTTGTTTACAGCAAGCCGGTGAGATTGACAACCTCACCGTTAAGTTGGGGCAAAGTATTTTGATTGTGTTGTGCAGGTTCCACGTTGGCGCTGGAATCCCTGGTGTTGCGCCGCACTACACTCCTTCACCAACAACCTTCACGTGGTCTTCATCTCCTACTGGTTCGACAACCTTGGTTTCATACTGAGGAAAACTTGATGCTATACGCATCACACCTTCCACTTGGGGTTCCCAACGGACGTGTGCTTCACGCGTTATCAAGCTAAATTTCTGGCGCCGTTGCCGGGGAGATCAAGACACGCTGCAAGGGGAGTCTCTCACATCCAATCTCTTTACTTTGTTATTGTCTTGCTTTAATTTACTTTATTTTATTTTCTGTTTTGTTTGCTTTCTTTATATCAAAAACACAAAAAAATTAGTTGCTTTACTTTATTTCATTTGTCTTGTTTGTTTTCTCTATATCAAAAACACAAAAAAAATTAGTTACCTACATTTACTCTACTTTATTTAGTTTGCTTTATTTACTATTGCTAAAAATGAGTAATCCTGAAGTTGAAGTTCGTTCTTTTAAGCAACAAGGGGGAGAAAGTTTTAAAGATGCTTGGTGTAGAATTAGTGATGCTCATCATAGGTGCACTAAGAAACACTCCACTATTATCCTCCTTAGGAACTTTTATGTTGGTATATCTAGCTGGAATAGGTATGTTCTTGATACTCTTTCAGGGAGTAATTTCCTAGGTACTCCTGCTTTAGAAGCTAGTTGCATCATTGAGAGTCTAGTTGGAATACCACCTGTTAATGAAGCTAAAATTGAAATCTCTCTTGAAGATGTCATGAAAAAGTTGGAAGCCATAGAGAAAAATCTTCCAAGTGTTGAGACTAAATTGGAATACTACTTGATAATACTGATAAACTTGATAAATCCGTAGGAGGAATTAATGAAAGAATTGCTATCTTAGAAACTATTGCTATCGATGGTAATCAAACCCATAGGATTGGTGAACTTGAAAAAGCTATGGGAACCTTGGGTTCAACTTTTTCTTCTCTCAAGTTTATGGAGAAAGCTTATGTGGGTAAGGAGCAAAAATTCATGTATGTCTCTAAGGTGCCTAAGCCAAAGAATTATTATAAGCCTAAAATTGATAAAACCCTTAGTACCACTATGGGAAATTTAGATAATGGAGCATCTAAGGTACCCTCTGCGACAAGTTGTGTTTGTAAGAAAAATTATGATGTTGATGCTTCATCTCTCGATAATACTTGATTCACACTTTCTGCGCCTAGCTGAAAGGCGTTAAAGAAAAGCACTTCTTGGGAGATAACCCATGTATGTTTTTACTACTGTTTTATTGAGTCTTGGAAGTTGTTACTACTGTAGCAACCTCTCCTTATCTTTATTTTATTGCATTGTTGTGCCAAGTAAAGTCTCTAATAGTAAAGTTGATACTAGATTTGGATTGCTGCGTAGAAACGATTTCTACCTGTCACGAATTTGAGTAGATCTCTCTGTATAAGAATCAAAAAAATCTGCCAATTTACATGTGTGATCCTCAGATATGTACGCAACTTTCATTAGTTTTGAGCTTTTTCATCTGAGCCTGTTAAGTGCCTCTAAAAAATTCGTCTTTACGAACTATTCTGTTTTGACAGATTCTGCCTTTTATTTCGCATTGCCTCTTTTGCTATGTTGAATGGATTTCTTTGTTCCATTAACTTTCAGTAGCTTTGGGCAATGTCCAGAAGTGTTAAGAATGATTATGTCACCTCTGAATATGTGAATTTTTGATTATGCACTAACCCTCTAATGAGTTTGTTTTGAGTTTGGTGTGGAGGAAGTTTTCAAGGATCAAGAGAGGAGGATGATACAATATGATCAAGAAGAGTGAAAAGTCTAAGCTTGGGGATGCCCCGTGGTTCATCCCTGCATATTTCAAGAAGACTCAAGCATCTAAGCTTGGGGATGCCCAAGGCATCCCCTTCTTCATCGACAACTTATCAGGTCACCTCTAGTGAAACTATATTTTTATTCCGTCACATCTTATGTGCTTTACTTGGAGCGTCTGTTTGCTTTTATTTTTGTTTTTGTTTGAATAAACTCGGATCCTAGCATTCTTTGTGTGGGATAAAGACACGCTCCGCTCGTTCATATGAACACTGGTGTTCTTAGCTTTACTTTTAATGTTCATGGCGAAGGTTGAAACTGCTTCGTTCATTGTTATATGGTTGGAAACAGAAAATGCTTCATGTGGTAATTGGTATATTGTCTTGAATAACTTGATACTTGGCAATTGTTGTGCTCAAATAGATCATGTTTAAGCTCTTGCATCATGTACTTTGCACCTATTAATGAAAAACTACCATAGAGCTTGTTGAAATTTGGTTTGCATGATTGGTCTCTCTGAAGTCTAGAAATTTTCTGGTGAAGTGCTTGAACAACAAGGAAGACAGTGTAGAGTCTTATAATGCTTGCAATATGTTCTTATGTAAGTTTTGCTGTACCGGTTCATACTTGTGTTTGCTTCAAACAACCTTGCTAGCCAAAGCCTCGTACTGAGAGGGAATACTTCTCGTGCATCCAAATCCTTGAGCCAAAACCTAAGCCATTTGTGTCCACCATACCTACCTACTATGTGGTATTTCTCTGCCATTCCAAAGTAAATTACTTGAGTGCTACCTTTAAAATTTCATTCTTTGTCTTTGCAATACATAGCTCATGGAAAATAGCTTAAAAACTATTGTGGTATTGAATATGTTTCTATGTATCTTATTTCTTATAAGTTGCTTGTTGAGCGGTAACCATGTTTCTGGGGACGCCATCAACTATTACACCTTTGTTGAATATCATGTGAGTTGCTATGCATGTTCGTCTTGTCTGAAGTAAGGGCGATTTATCATGAGCAAATGGTTTGAGTATGCATATTGTTAGAGAAGAACATTGGGCCGCTAACTAAAGCCATGAAGCATGGTGGAAGTTTCAGTTTGGACACTAATCCTCAATCTCTTATGAGAATATTATCTGTTGTTGAATGCTTATGCTTTAAAGAGGAGTCCATTATCTGTTTTCTATGTTGTCCCGGTATGGATGTCCTTAGTTGAGATCTATCAAAAACGAGAAATCAAATGCGATTTATCTCCTTGGACCTTTGTACGAGCGGCATAGAGGTACCCCTTTGTGACACTTGGTTGAAACATATGTTGTGCAATGATAATCCATGTAAATCCAAGCTAATTAGGACAAGGTGCGAGCACTATTGGTATTCTATGCATGAGGCTTGCAACTTATAGGATGTCTTATACATAACACATATGAATTATTACTACCGTTGACAAAATTGTTTCTATGTTTTTAAAATAAAAGCTCTAGCACAAAAATAGTAATCCATGCTTCCTCTCGCGAAGGGCCATTCTTTTACTTTATGTTGAGTCGGTTTACCTACTTCCTTCTATCTTAGAAGCAAACACTTGTGTCAACTCGTGTGCATTGATTCCTACATACTTGCTTATTTGCATTCATCATATTACTTTGTGTTGACAATTATCCATGAGATATACATGTTGAAGTTGAAAGCAACCGCTGAAACTTATATCTTCCTTTGTGTTGCTTCAAAACTTTCTACTAAGAATTTTTTTTTTTGAGAAACACAGTACAAACGCAGACGCTCACATACACGCGCATACACTCACCCCTATGAACGCACACACGCACACCCCTGCCCCTATGAGCACCTCCGGAAGACTGAGCCGGCGGATTGGATCTTGAAATTGACGAAGTCACCACGAGCGCCTCGCCGTCGACGGGAACGTCGCCTCCCACTGAATGAATATTCCGTCTTTATGAGACACACAGATGTCAAACCTGGGGTTTGAACTTTGGTGGGCTGGGGGTACAACCACCCTCCTAACCACCCAACCTCAGGTTGGTTCTCCTTCTACTAAGAATTTATTGCTTTATGAGTTAACTCCTATGCAAGTCTTATTGATGCTTGTCTTGAAAGTACTATTCATGAAAAGTCTTTGCTATATGATTCAGTTGTTTAGTCATTGTCTTTACCATTGCTTCGAATCACTTCATTCATCTCATATGCTTTACAATAGTATTGATCAAGATTATGATAGCATGTCACTTCAGAAATTATCCTTGTTATCGTTTACCAACTTGAGGGCGAGTAGGAACTAAGCTTGGGGATGCTTGATACGTCTCAAACGTATCTATAATTTCTTATGTTCCATGCTAGTTTTATGACAGTACTCACATGTTTTATACACACTTTACATCATTTATATGCATTTTCCGGCACTAAACTATTAACGAGATACCGAAGCGCCAGTTCCTGTTTTGTGCTGTTTTTTGTTTCAGAAATCTTACACAGGAAATATTCTCGGAATTGGACGAAACGAACGCCCAGGGTCTTATTTTTCCACGGAGCTTCCAGAAGACCGAAGGGGATACGAAGTGGGGCCACGAGGTGGCCACACCATAGGGCGGCGCGGCCAAGGAGGGGCCCGCGCCGGCCTATGGTGTGGGCCCCTCGAGCGCCTCCCGACTACTTAAACTCTCCGTCGCGAAAACCCTATTACCGAGAGCCACGATACGGAAAAAGTTCCAGAGACGCCGCCGCCGCCAATCCCATCTCGGGGATTCGGGAGATCGCCTCCGGCATCCTGCCGGAGAGGGGAATCATCACCGGAGGGCTCTACATCACCATGCTCGCCTCCGGATTGATGCGTGAGTAGTTCATCCTTGGACTATGGGTCCATAGCAGTAGCTAGATGGTTGTCTTCTCCTCATTGTGCTATCATGTTAGATCTTGTGAGCTGCCTATCATGATCAAGATCATCTATTTGTAATGCTACATGTTGTGTTTGTTGGGATCCGATGAATATTGAATACTATGTCAAGTTGATTATCAATCTATCATATATGTGTTGTTTATGTTCTTGCATGCTCTCCGTTGCTAGTAGAGGCTCTGGCCAAGTTGATACTTGTGACTCCAAGAGGGAATATTTATGCTCGATAGTGGGTTCATGCCTCCATTGAATCTGGGACAGTGACAGAAAGTTCTAAGGTTGTGGATGTGATGTTGCCACTAGGGATAAAACATCAATACTTTGTCTAAGGATATTTGTGCTGATTACATTACGCACCATACTTAATGCAATTGTCTGTTGTTTGCAACTTAATACTGGAAGGGGTGCGGATGCTAACCCGAAGGTGGACTTTTTAGGCATAGATGCATGTCTGGATAGCGGTCTATGTACTTTGTCGTAATGCCCCGATTAAATCTCATGGTAATCATCATGATATGTATATGCATCTCTATTTGTCAATTGCCCAACCGTAATTTGTTCACCCAACATGCTATTTATCTTATGGGAGAGACACCACTAGTGAACTGTGGACCCCGGTCCATTCTTTTACATCTGAAATACAATCTACCGCAATCTCTGTTCTCTCGTTGTTCTTCACAAGCAAACATCATTCTCCACACCATACGTTTAATCCTTTGTTTACGAGCAAGCCGGTGAGATTGACAACCTCACTCTGTTAAGTTGGGGCAAAGTATTTTGATTGTGTTGTGCAGGTTCCACGTTGGCGCCGGAATCCCTGGTGTTGCGCCGCACTACACTCCTTCACCAACAACCTTCACGTGGCCTTCATCTCTTACTGGTTCGACAACCTTGGTTTCATACTGAGGGAAACTTGCTATACGGATCACACCTTCCACTTGGGGTTCCCAACGGACGTGTGCTTCACGCGTTATCAACTCCCAAGCTACACAATGGCACACGATATTCTCCTCGAGCTTTCCCACCAAGAGGGAAATCATCGATCCACTATGCGATTCTTAAGGGCAGTCACCAAACTATACAAACTTGGGAAAATGTCCGCAACTTAATTTGTGGCTCACAAGTAATCCAGTAAGCCACAAAGCCACTAAGCATTCTACGCTTTAAAAACCCCAAGAGGAACAAGTTTTGGATATCAGCACCCGAGAGTAATAGCTTCTCACTTTTACCCAACTGATTCTTTGTAGAGAACTCAAACGGATGCGCCAAATATAATGGCAAGAATGCAAAAAGTGCTCAAGTTCTCCACTCGCAAATTCTACCAAAATCTACAAAAGAAATGGTGGAATAAGAGAGGAAGAATAAGGAGAAATCCACACAAGATTTCAAGATCCAGATCCAATATATTCCCTTGCCTTAGAGAGGATATTGATCGGTGAAAATGTAGATCTAGATCTCCTCTCTGTTTTTCCTCAAGAAGATGCAAGAATAGTAGGAGGAATAGAGAGTTAGGGGAAACTCTCAAAGAGACCTTTTATAGCCAACCCCCCCCCCCCACACACACACACAGGAAATAGCAGTTGAAGGAAGTTTACCCCGGAGTCTGTAGCGTTGGGAGGCCAAAGTTGCCGTCCCCATAACCAAAAAAAATGTGAGGTCTAGAGTCTTAAGCCTATGAGATAGGATTCTCCGGCCTGGCCACATACCACGGAGGTTCCGAACCAACTCACATCTCAAAAAGGGAGAAAACACAATTCAGGATGAAGTCTCCAGCCCTCCTATGGCCATAATCTCCGCCCCTAGAAAAGACAAAAACAACTGAATACAAAATGGTCATAACTTGAGTAGCCGGACTCCAATGTTGATGATATTGGGCTCATTTCGAACTTAGCAACAAGATCCACAAGGTCATGCAGAGAACCATCATAGTCCAGCAATGGAGAATAAAACCAAACGATGAAATGTT
>NC_061514.1:128081179-128139622 GCF_022539505.1 Lolium rigidum
TCGTTGCTTCCGTCTTCTAGATTGCATCTTGGCTTGGATTGCGTTCTCGCGGTAGGAATTTTTTTGTTTTCTATGCAACGAATCCCTACAGTTTGACCTCTCTATAAAAGACAAACCAGTAAAACCTCTAATATCAAAAACACAATAGAGAATGCATATGAAATTCGCTATCGATAAACTAGAGCTTGTTATGAGAATAAACACAAGCTCTAAAACATCACAAGGATAAGAACCAAGTGAAAACACAGAAGGACGATGCTAATGATGCAAAGATTTGAGCTCTTATGAACGATATGATTAAGTTACTCACTCGAGAGACCCTCTTGATAGTACAAGTAATTGTCCTATAAATCGGTCTCCCAGCTAACACCACGAGACCGGTAAGAGAGAAATATTATCTAGAACAAACCTTTGCTTTGTGCCTTCTAGTTGACCTTGATGATGACGATCCCACTTCAGGATGGGACACCTTTATTAATTGTGTTTGGTTGGTGAAGTCTTGCGAGTTAATACCGCATACTCCGTTATGGGGGACCCTCTCTTTAGACATATCTTCACGGATTCATGATCACACAATAAATGTCAAGCTTCAAGATAATCTCTTCTATATGCTCATCTTTAACTTGCGCTTTGACATGATCAACCACGAATCATTTCTTCTTCGTTCATATAGATGATGTCTTGAAGTTAACTGTGAATTCTCACAAAATCTTCATCTTCAAGACATGCTTTCAATAGGCTCAACTCTCACATGGACATTTTTCCGGATCACAACTTGAACATCTTAGCCATCACTTGTTCTTCTTCACTTTCTTCTTATTTTGACCTTGAAGCCAACATAATGTCCAAGCTAGGGATGGGAATGAGGCCCCATTCCCCGCGAACCCATGAGAAATTTATCTATTAGGGGATGAATATGAAAAACTTTGATCCCCACTATCTAAAATGGGGGTGGGGATTAAAAGGTCTCCACATCCCGTTCTCCCGCTATCCCCTGTTACACTTGTATATACATATTAATTGGTATATTTTTTATATATAATATGTTATAATATTGTGTCTATTATAGTATATTTCAATAATATTTAACATATGATTCTAATTTATTGTTATTTTACCATGTACGTATTAGAAAGTGTCTTATTTTTATGTGTAAGACGTGTAAAATCATAAAATTATTAGAAGATCATTTGAATTTAGTTTTTTAATGGGGAATCGATCCCCACCCCGAATCCGATGGGATTGTGGATGGGAAAAAGTCTTCACGGTTATTAAATGGGACGTGGATGAGAATGCACTCCCGGTGGGGAGTAGACCTGTTGTCATCTCTAGTTCAAGCATTTGCCTATGAAAAAGAAACACCAAGTATAACTCCATGCAAACATTAGCACATAGATATTGTCATTAGTGTCTTGATACGCTTGGGGGAGGCCAAATCCACGAAAAACCCAACCCAAATGGAGGGATTTTGAGAGTTGAGGCGAGATGGGAGGGAGATGGGAAGTTTGGGGGAAGAGAGGAAGAAGAAATGGCTAGGGGTCGTGGCGTAGGCGGCCCTCCCACAACCCCAACCACTTAACTGGATTAATAGGGTAGCACCCATCTCATCGTTGCTATGTGAGTTGTGTTAGCGTCCCCTCAGCAGCGCTACCTTGCCGAACTGCGGGACCTGCTTTGCCACGCTAGCAAGAGGGTAGTGCCTCTCACAAAGGCGCTAGATGGCAGATGGTAATGCCGAGAAGACAGGTGCTAACAAAAGGGTTAGTTTTTTAGATAGTTTCAGAGTGGGTGGTTATTTTTGTATTTTTTTAACGCATTTCTTAGCTATTTTGAGACCGCAGTGGTGCCCACGTCTGCAGCAAGCATCTCCCTCCACCACCAGCCGAATAGATCGCCGGCCACCTCGCGTGCTAGCCCTAAAGCACAACCCTAGCCGATAGACCCTGTCAATAACAATCCTGTTCATGCCCTTGTCCCATGTCGTAATTAGATCCCGTCCGATATGATAAGCGCATCAAGGGCACGATCCTAGCCTAGCCCTCCTTAATTCCGGCAATCGTGCTGGCCATTACCGGGTACACTGCCTAAAAGTCTAGTGTAACCCCAAAGACTTTCGCACTGTCATAGCCGCAACAAGTTGCCATTAGCGCCTACGGAACGCCATTGTTTACTCTCGGTGGGTTGCTCGAGGGGCCAATGGAGTTTCTTAGTTTCAACTGCGCAGATCATACTTTACTTAGTAGCGTGATCTTTGTCTTGTAAGAAAGATGCCCCTCTCTGTCGCGGAGCTGCCAGGGTACTGTTGGTAACAATGCAGCATTGGCTGACAAAGTGGCTCAAGGTTTTATCAGCGATGCAGATGGATTCTCTGGAAAAGTCTTTAGCTGTACTATGAAAATTCGGATTCACTAACGGATTATGCTCGTCTCCATCACTACTGCATCCTCTGGAACTGGAACAATCGTGGCCAACGAAAGGTACTGTTCCATAGTTGAGAGCTCGGAATAGTCAGTCCACCGTTGGCAAACAGTAATACTGAACACACGTAGAAGACTGACAGTAACACCAAATACATTTTCCCGCAGGAAAACAGAATTGCATTTACCCATATTATTACAGTGCAGCAATTTTGGCCAGGTCCAGCTCATAGTAAAACTTTCAAAACTTCAGAGTATCTCCTTTGGCTGGTCATGGCTCCTAATTTGTCTGAGCCTCTCAAGAAGCTGCAAAATTGCAAATAGCTGCCACTTCAAACCTTGGTTAATCAATAGTTCAATACTAGTGCATTATTTGGCTTGGCAAACTCAAAGTACAACATGTATTTAGCCTGCCAATCCTTTGCTGCAGCCTCTTAATTTGGGCCAGTTCCAGTTAGAGTGAAACTTTCAAAACGTCAGAGTATTCCTTTGGATGGTCATGGCTCCTAATTTGTCTGAATCTCTCAAGCTGCAAATTGCAATCAGCTGCCACTTCCAGCCCTGGTTACTCAACAGTACTCTTAATTTGGCCTCTTAATTTGACTTCAATCCTTTTTAATAATGCTGCCGCAGCCCCATAATTTGGCCATTCCAACTTGTAAATTCATTGCACTCCGGCCAGTCCCCAACTCTGACTGCCCCCCACGTTTTCGTTTTCAGTATTCAACCTTTCTGTGTTCGTCTCTCCTCATGCCTACTGGTCCAATCGCCAGACCTTTCCCTTTCTACGACCATCACCAAAAGAGAAACTTCTCCATTTGCTCCGCCCTTTATCTTTGCACTCTCCTCCTCTCTTCTCCTGCTTGCTCCATCCTCTCCCTTCTCTCTCATCCCAGACACAGAGAGGGAGCCCATATCCACTACTGTTGTTTGCCCATCATCTGCATCAAGTACAACCGTCGGGGCCGGCCAGCGCAGTGACTCTCGCTGCTGCGGTCACCTCACGGGGTTTCGTCGTCCTGCGTTACGTTACATCGGCGATTCTTGATGGGAGTGGCATGGGAGTGAGTGCCTGCACTGCCACGAGCTAAAATAAAGGAGCTTCCCGTGGTGACCGAGCACACTGCATTTGGCATTCCTCTCCTTCAAATCAAGTCGGGGATGCAAATTTGTTTCCCATTTTGTTGATGAGTTCTTGCTGTTGGAGTGGATTGTTGTTCGCTTAATTTTGTCTTGGATTTTGGTAGGTGTTTGTTGTGTGGGCGTACGTAGCTAGGTTCTTCGGTTTCTTGATGCATTCTTGTTGATCTCTCTCTCTCTCGCTGCGTGGAGGCGAAAGATGAGCATACCGCACCTGTTCCGGTGCCCGATCAGCCTGGACATCTTCACGGACCCGGTGACGCTGTGCACGGGGCAGACGTACGACCGCCAATGCATCGAGCGCTGGCTCGCCGACGGCCACCGCACCTGCCCCGTCACAATGCAGGCCCTCGGCGACGCCACCGCGCTCGTGCCCAACCGCACCCTTCGCCACCTCATCGACCGCTGGCTCTCCGCAGCCACCACCGACCAGCACCACCACCTCCCGGAGTCGGATCCGTCGCTCGCGGCCCTCAAACGGTGCCTCCTGTCCGACGCCACAGCCGCCGCCGCCAAGATCGCCGCGCTCGAGAAGGTCATGGCGCTGGCGTCCGAGTCCGACGTCGGCCGCGCGTGCATGCTCCAGCTGGGGTTCCTCAGCGTGCTGCTCCCGCTCGTGTTCCGCGCCGCGCCGGCGGATCGCCCCGGTCGCGCGGAGGAGGAGCTCGCGCTGCAGTGCGCGCTCAGCCTCATGCCGTCCAGCCCCGCCGCGCCGCAGCTCGACTGCCTCAACGTGCTCAAGAAGGAGGCCAGCCTGGCGTCGTTCGTGCGGCTCCTGGAGCGGGGCAGCGGGCGCGCCAAGGCGGGCCTGTGCCGCCTCCTGGAGACCATCGCCACGGCGACCGCGACGCGGGACCTGGCGCTGATCGTCGCCGCCTCGCCGCGCGTGTGGCAGGCGCTGCTGCCGCTGCTGCAGCGGCAGGACGGGCCGGCGGCGTCCGACCCGCGCGCCTCGGAGGCCGCGGTGCGCGCGATCGCGGCGGTCTGCGCCACCGAGCCGGCGCGCGGCAGCGCCATACACCACGGCGTCGTCGGCGCGCTCTTCAGGCACCTGACGTGGTGGGCGTACGGCAAGGGCGGCGGCGCCGTGTCCAGCGCGCTGGCGGCGGTGGAGGCCCTGGCCGAGACGGAGGCCGGACGCAGGGCGGTCGCGCGCGCCCCGGGAGCGACGCGGGTGCTCGTCAGACACGTGTTCATGATGTCGTCGGCCAACGACGGCAGCGAGCACGCGGCGGCGGCGCTGCTAGCTGTGTGCCGGGAGTCGCGGGCGGCACGGAGCGAAGCGGTCGGCGCCGGGGTTGTCACGCAGTTGCTGCTGCTCCTTCAGAGCCAGTGCGGCGCCAGGGCAAAGGCCAAGGCGAGGGCGCTGCTGAAGCTGCTCAAGTCCAGGTGAATTAGAGGTAGTAGCTATTTAGTATTTTTTGGAACTTAATGTTGGAGTTAAGGATTTAGGTATTCTTGGAAGCTGTAAGTTTCTGCGTCAAGAATGTCTGACATTGCCAATCTATGTAACTCTATTGTAAGGCCGGAAAAGATGGATTTGGAACTTAATGTTGGAGTTAAGGATTTAGATGTTCTTGTAAGCTATAAGTTTTTGCGTCAAGAATGTCTGCCATTGTCAATCTATGTAGCTTCGTGCAGGCGCCGATGGCCTCTTACGACTTGCTGCTGCAGCTGGAGCTGAAAATTCTTCTACTAGAAGTACTGGACGTGGTGATCAACTTCGCTTGGAGGATAAGGTGTCTGATGAATCAAAAAGGGATGACGCTGCTTCCTGATGTCGAGCTGATGTTCTAGCAATCAGTTTACCGAGTGATGCTTTTTCTGTGCTGTATACCTAGTTCCCCCTTGATGTCGACAAGGGTTGCTTAAAAACTCCTAGCCTGGTTTTGTAATAAGTTCCTGAACGTTAGCATTAGGCGGCGATCTCCCCCTTCTTTTGCTTTTCTTTCGTGGTAAAATTGTGCTGTATTTTCGTTATCTCCATGGTAATGAAAATTCGATCCCCTGGTGGGTCGTTTGGAAAAAAAAAATTGTCAATCTATGTAACTCTATAAATTGTAAAGCCAGAAACGATGGATTAAAAGATCAATTGCTAGCGCTTCACTTTGACGATTAAAAACCGGGAAATGTTAACCACAGTTATGGCAAAACAAAAATTTGTGAACATATATCAGATTACATGACATTGATCACAACAGCGGGGATAGCTCAGTTGGGAGAGCGTCAGACTGAAGATCTGAAGGTCGGGTGTTCGATCCACCCTCACCGCAAATAAACAAGTTTTACCATATATTTTTATACTTTTTAAAACCAGATAAGTTTCTTCCAGAGAAAACATTCCAAAGTGGACAAGAATTTACGAGGATTTGAACATCCAGAACCACACTTTCACTTATCCGGCCTTGGTGCAAGATCTTTGGCTGCCTAACCAGCGTATTTGGAATGATCAGCTCTTATTTGATTAGCCAACTACTCGCTCCAAAGAAGACAACCTGTGCTGCAAACTCACTCCAAATGGTAAATGCAATTCCAAGAGCGGTGTTTCCCAGCTGCCAGCCGCAACCACCGAGCTACTTAATCAGGTTTGGAAGAATAAGAACATCATCCCACGAATTTAGACCTTTGCTTGGCGTTTCCTACGCAGGGTTATTCCAACTGGAGCTCGAGCCTGTAAGCATTCAAATCATATAAGCAAGTTTTGCTGCAGGAGTGGAATGAAGGAAGATGATGTTCATCTTTTCTTGAAAATATTTTAACCTTCATGTGGTGTGATTAGAAATCAACTGCCTTTTTGACAGGAAAAAGGGAGAGCCCCACCAGATCAATATTAATACGCAGGCTCTTTCTAATAATCTTGAAATGCAGGTCCTCCCTTTCAGGTGCAACACCAGGTTCAAATCTCCAAGGACAATCATCTTCATCCAGCTGGGAGCACAATGAGAATGGACCAAACAATTACATGACCTAAGGTTTAGTCGGATGTGGCATGGAAGGCGACAAAATCGTCCGAAACGGATGGGGTTACAAGAACAGGGATATGCATTCCTACTTCCAGGAGGGCGAACGCACCAAGGTTTCCATTCAATCTTCCACATAACTGGCGACCTCTCCTCTACAAGCAGAATCTTGGGCACTTCCTGTGACTGAAAGTTACCGCTGCACTGCATCTCCACCAAGTCACTTATCTAACGGGCAACCTTGCTGTTGCTAGAGCTGCTACGAGTTCTGCAACTCATTTCGCAATCATGTTTGCAGCTTCAGACAGATTTCCTAGGAGCTGCAGCCCAGGATTTACCACATCAGCATATATTTGAACAAGGTAGCTCACAACAGAAGCTCTCCATCTGGGACTATCTTCAGTTGTATTTCTTCAGCTCACACAAACAGGATTTGCCCTATATAGCTCTAGCTCCCCAGAACTTAAATTTACAAAGCTTTGTATTGCACGATGTTACATGCTTACGAGCTGAAGTGAAATTTAGCGCCTTCGTCTCGAGAGCGAATACTCTACAACTAATTGTGCCCGCACCTCATTATCGGATATCATACTTTCGTGCTTTTTTAAATATGAAATAAAATCGCGGACATGGGTTATGCTCTATCTTGTGCACATATAAAATTTCGTTCCAAAATATGACCATATATGACCTGTGAAAAAAGAAGACCAAAATGAATAGTATTCCATAACTCATATCATTTGTCTTTTTTTGTACAGGCCAGACATTTTCAAAAAAATTGATGAAACTTCGCAGATGCATAGTACACAACATAATATATGTGCCAGATTTTTTTCGTATTTTCTGAAACTTGGAAGTGTTACATTGGATAATGGGGTTCAGGTACAAATGAGAGTTTCCCCCTCCGGCACCTCTTCTCGTTAAAGAAAAAATCTGTGTAGGCTGATGTAGTCGTTTCCCCTTGTTGGTTGTTCGGATCCCTTCTAAGTTTCCTTTCGCCAGTTTACAGCTGGGGCTAAACTGACTTCCTATCTACAATAGCTACTGCTGACCTTTTCCTTCTATTTTGTATGTATGAGACATTTTAAGTACAGCTGGGGCTAAACTGACTTCCTATCTACAACAGCTACTGCTGACCTTTTCCTTCTATTTTGTATGTATGAGACATTTTAAGCTTTCAGTATAAGCTTTCAAAAAAGAAAAAGATTTATAATGTGAATGCGCCAGCAACTAGTTACATATTTTCAATTCACCAGAAGACATCTCTACATCAGTCACAGAAGTCAAAAAATCCTTCATAAGTACTGCTGTGAGCCTGCACAGACTGGCAAATTACAGCCCATGTTCTTATACAACTTCGTATCGCTTTACATCGTGATTTATATAGCGGAAGCGAATATGACCTATAAATATACTATATACAGCACTTCCTGTATGTCTTCTTTCCTCGAGAATCCTTTTCGGCTATACAGTAAATCAGCGTGTAGCAACACAAAGTTACAAGGGGTTGCTGACAGGAACATCTCTGAGAATCTACCATGTCATGAGAGCATTTTTCATGCTGAACCTCCATGAAAGACGCTCAGAACCTCTTTGGAGAACCGTAGGGACTTTGGAGTCTCAAGGGGCCAACGTCCTGCCAAGGGTCTGAAATTGTTGGACTTCGTCGTGCCTGATTCAGCGCGTAGCTTGATGAAGTACCAGGCGAGAGCATTGGGTGGGGCGGAGATGGCAGGCAGCTCCAGTTAGACTGCTTGAATTGCCTCATAGGGCTTGAGGATGGGGACACAGGTAGTGACATGTTTGTTCTCACAAGAACAGGGCTGCTAAAGGACATACATATTTGTCATGAAAAATGAAATGCTACGAGAGGGAGTAAAAACTGAGGATGGAAAGGGAGTATTCCAGTACCTGGAGGTACGGGGTGATGGAACGGTTGTGGAAAATCCGGTAAAATCTCTCGCACTCACACCTATATCCCTAAGGGGAGCAATACTTCTCCGTGATGGAAGCTCCCTGTTAGACTGCAACAACATAGATGGCACGATAAGGATATGAGCATTTAGGAGAACAGATACCGTAAATGAAGCAAACATTAACATCTTTTTCCTTGAAAAACAACAACCCTCCAATGAAATTTACTAGAATAAAGTCACAATTTGTTCATCAACTACTAATTTATAGCAGACATAAGAGCATCTTTGATGGGTTAAGCCAAAGTTTAATCCAGACTGAGTCCAAGCAAATGTAAAGCACTCGTGCCAGTGATTGATCGAGCCAGTTTTTATTAATGAGGAAAATACCGAGAAGAATAAATATATACTAAAATGAATTTGAATGAGCAAAAGACTGTACCACTTTATGCTTCACATCTATTGGAGTAGAAAATGCATTTCTCAATGCACTGGATTTTGCTGCTCTTACTGCTGGATGGTCCTGAACAAAAGGATGGTCCAACAGCTGACTTGCAGAGGCGCGAGATGCTGGATCACGTTTTAAGCACAGTTTCAAGAAACTTTTCCCATCCTCGGAAAAAATATCTGGAATTTCAGGAATATCTTTACTGTTTGCGATCTTAAATATTGCAGCTACCTACAAGGTTAGATCGGAGAGGATTGAGTCAGTATATTATCATGTCTTAAAGGAAAAAGGAGTCAGTCTGTTATCTGCCATAGCTAAATGGAAATAAAAATGCAATTGTTAAGTAGAAGCATATACCCCTTCATACTGGTGCCAAGGAGGTCTTGCCGTTGCCATTTCAATAATTGTACACCCCAAACTCCAAATGTCAACAGCTAGATTGTAACCTTTACTGTTCATAATGACCTGTGTTTTTTCCGCTATTAGGGGGGATTTTACTCACATGGGTACAACTGATAATGAAGAAAATTGTTTTCAAGTTTGAGTGCTAAGAAATGATGCAGCTCACCTCAGGAGCCATCCAGTAAGGACTTCCTTTGAAAGAGCGTATTTCAGCGAAGGATGATATCTGCTTCAACACGAGTGATGAGATTAACGGGCGTGAAGAAAAAGAAGCTCTGTATTTATATGTTCAAAATCGAATGATAGTGAAACTACATAATGCTATGCACACAGAATAGAGGTGGGGATGGCGAATGGAAAGGCAAGATTGCATACATGCTTAGCCATGCCAAAGTCAGCAAGTTTAACTTCGCCATTGGGGCCAACAAGTATGTTTGCTCCTTTAATATCTCTGCCAAGAAAAAGTACTATTTAGCGACTATTCAATTTTGTACTGCCTATGGAAAGATTAAACAATTCTATAGCTGTATATTACCTGTGGACAGTGTTCTTCCCATGTAAATAAGCAAGACCAGAGAGAATTTGACAGGTATAATTGCGAATCACTGGTTCCTTAAAAGGGCCATAGTCCCTAAGTAACTTGTGAATTGAGCCCCCCGAAACATACTCAAGGTAAATTGAAAGCGTGTCCTCAGTCTGTACGGAGAGGTATAGAATTAGAAATTCTTAATTATAGCCAATTAGTTGGCAAGTACTTCTCCATTTCTTTGGTATGATTAAGCATGAAATCCTGGTGAAACAACTGCAAGTGAGTAACCAAGTAACTTTTCATGTGCATGTCCGCACCATGCCCTTGTCACAACAGAAACTCTAAGCACCATATAAGCTATGACTTCCCACGTATCTCTTAACAGTTTGTGCACCATTGAATCACATTCATTTAATCATTTTTAAGTGATCCTACGTTAGTATATGGGCAACATAATTACTCCTTGGCCGATCTAGTTTTATATGGAGGATTCTGTCATCAACTTCTTGTGTATATACATTCAATATTTTCCACAACATGTTATTTCGAGAACAATGGCATTAGCAACATTTTATCATTATTGATGTGAATAGAAGTAGAACTGAATTTCCCGACAATTTGACTTTAACTCTCTATGTGAACCTTTCATAAAAAAAACTATATGTGCATGAGGCCTTAATTCATACGGAGTACATCATTATTTTCCTTTGAACATATAAATAGTTGACATCATTTCCCCTTAAAAGTCCATCCCGTAAAAGAAAAATGGAACGGAAGAGCAAACAATTATTGGGATATGGTCACACATAGGAAAACACGATGGTTTGTCAAATAAAACTTACCATCTCACTTCCATAGTATTGCACAATGTTTGGGTGTGATGGTTGCTTAAGAATATCAATCTCCTGCCAATATGGAAATGAATAACATGTTGTTGAGTCAATTTAATAGGTAAGGCAAATACTATTACCATAAACAGAAAGATAACTAAGCTAGCTGACTTAAGAAACCAAGTAACCTGATTCAATTGTTTGAGTCGTTCTTTCGAATGTGGATCATCTGAAATAACTTGTACTTCCTTAATCGCGCAAAACTGCCCATTTTCACTGCATAATTGCTCACCACATAAGAGTTCTCGTACAAATTTCTTTCTTTAGATATTTAGGCAACACCCCCCAAGAGGCCAAGACATTCAATCAATATCGACAATTCGGCATCAGGAAATTGGAGCAAAGAATAGCATGCTAAGTTCTTATCCATTAGTTATTTGTCTTGAGATTTAAGAACTTAAGATGCTACATAATCTCATGTGTCAACTTATAAACACATCTGCTGGGATATTCAACAATTTATCTCATGTGTCGATTGATTTGTGTACAGGTTTTGTAGCATATAATGGCACTGATGCATTGAACTCCAAATGATAATCAAATAATAAATAATGCAAACACATGAAAAAAAATCACCATACCTGTTGAATCCAAGATAAACCTGGCCAAATGTACCACTCCCTAATAATTTCCCCTTTCTCCACTGTGATTGGAATTGCAAGCAAGAAGTGGGAGATGAAGGAAGAGGCGAGCAAGCAGTTGGAGATGGAGGAAGAGGCGAGCAGGCAGTGGGAGATGGAGGTAGAGGTGAGCAGGCACCGGAAGAAGCTGGAGGAAGTGGCAACGGATGAGGCGGGCTCCTCATACAGTTGATTGTTTTCAATGGTGACCTCGGGCTGAATCCAAATTCTCTTGCATGTGCGTTACTGATAGCAAAGTTATGGCCTTTTGGTCCAGGGGAAGGGCTTCCCGTTCTTGAATCAAATATATCCTCAGACCACACCCTGCTACGTGAACTGGCTTCACTAGTCGAAGGATCATCGCTGTGTGAATGGAGCTCCCTCACATTAGAGAAAGGAACCTCGAAGAACTTCTGATGCTCCCGCGGCATGCTCCGAGACATGAAGTGGCTGTCTTCGTTTAGGATCATCGGTGAGTCGGATGGCATATTTGTTCCCTTGGAAAAAGCAACCGGATCCATGGACCTAGAGATTTCACCAAGCAAGCAAAGAATCATTAAAAAATATATCAATAACAATTTCTATTTTATATCAATATAATTTTGAAACGAATCATATCAATGCCATGACAAATGGGTACAAACAACGTGCTAATTCAAGTAACCAAATAAGAACATATTAACTTGGCACTAGAAATGGTTTCAAATGTGTCATAACTGAGTGCAAAACATAAAGATAATATTTCCTCATGGACATTATAATCTTGCAAGAATAAAGAAACGAGTTATCAGAAGCAACAAATCTGCACTCCCACCAAAACATGAAGCTATTCAAGCTTTTCTTCAGAATGTGTCTTCAAGCATCATAAACGATTAACACGCCTTGGCATCTCTAGTCATCCACCCTACGACCCGTACTTTACCCAATAATAATGAGATGCCTTACGACTGTAGAAGTGGCACGACCACGGAAGAGGTCAAGAGCTGAAGCTGGTGCGAAGTCACACCGTTCACTCATAAGTCTCCCAACTCCGCATTTGGACTTAATAAACTCCCCTAAAAAAAGTTGCTAGCCCGACAAAGTATTCACACGAAACCTAATTAATGGCTTTACGTACCGAATAAACCAATTCCCAATATTTAATCACAGTCATTCCGAAAAAAAAAATCAAACAAAATCGCAGTGCCAAACGAATTCAGCTTCAGCTTCAGCATGAGCGTGAAAATTGAACTGGCGAGCAGGACAGCGGGCTTCAGAATTGGCAGAGTTCGTAATTAAGCCCTGAACATGGAGCAACAGCGAGACGATCGGTCTCCTTACCTAGAATTAGAAACGTGATGATCTGGTGCGTCTTCCGGGGAGGAGCAGCCGCTGGACCCGGACGACGAGCAGCCGTCACCGGCCGCATCCGCGGCCGTGGCCTCCTCGCACGGAGGCCCCGCGGCGAGGGCGTCCGGGTCGGGGCCAGTCACGGGCACGGGGAGCTTGTAGTGCTGCAGCTCCCCGCCGCACCTGGCGCCATGGCGCGCGGCCGGCGCGTCGAGGCTGCGGGTCTTCTCCCTGGCCCGCGGGGTGGGCGAGGGGGACGGGTAGTCGAGGTCGACGGACTTGCGCGGGGAGGTCGCCGCGGAGGCGGAGGCGCCGGCGGGCCTGGCCTTGGACCTTGGCCTCAGCTTGTCGGGCCACCAGCCGCGCACGGGCATCGCCGCGCGCAGGCGAGTCCGCACGGCCGCGGCGGAAGCGTGGGGCGGCGTCGAGCGTGCTCTCGAGCTTGGGAGGAGGAAGGCGCGGGGCAGGTGCGGCCGACGACGCTTTAGGCGAGGAGGAGAAAGAAGAGTAGAGTAGACAAAAGCATGGTGGAGATATTTTGCTTGCGAAAGAAAAATGGAAATGGTAGTTACTGCCCGCGAGTGGGTGGCAGGCAGCTGCGGCGACGGCGACGGCGGCGCCGTGGGATCCACGTGCGGCGGATGCCGCCGGCCGGCTGACGCCCGGGGCCCGCCTAGGCGCCGGCCAGGCGTGTCAGTGGGAGAGCGCTCGTGGCTAGTTGCACGCGGCGGCTTGCGATGCTGCACGAGCCAGGTGTGGCGTTCGTGCGTGCGTCTCCTTTTCCGTTTCTTTTCCCTGGTAATGGCTGGCTCCCGTGTGGAATCTTCGCGGCAAGTTTGGTGGCGTACGCCACGGCACTGGGAGGGACCAAAAGCTGACGGTGGTGCCAAGGCGTGCTGACGTGGCAGCTAACAACAACTTAATTGCTGATTTTTATTTTTTGAAGATCATGGGTTAAGTACTGATTTAAGATTGCGACAAAGGAAACTCAAAACAGAGACCAAGCTGCATATACAAGTTTATATTCAAACACTAGAATTTCATATTTCACTTCTTTTTAAAAATGAAATAAAACTCTGGAGGTGGTCATTACAAAATCTCAATAGAAACTAAGTGTACTTTGCATTGTGAGCTACATAAAAACGACAACACCTGATAGATAAATTTTATAGTAGTTCATATTGACATTTGCATGCACATCATTATCTATCCCTGAGATTTCTTTTTTTGATTTTTTTAAACTCCGAAATACAAATTTTAAATGTTTACAAATAAAGAGCTGCATGTAGCCCAGCCTATTATGCACTTACTGTCACAAAACAACTACTTATCAAAAAAAATGTGCTCCGAGAGAAACAATGGAACACACGTGGGACACTGGCTCTCTCATTCGCGGAGCTTAGTGCAAGCCAGGGGGCACCCCCCAGCTTTGCACCCAGCTCCAAAGCACAGCCTTCCAACTCCATCTGCGACTACGATGACTGCAAGTACACGGATCTATCGTAGCTAGTTTCGAAATAATAGTATCGAACCACGAGGAGCTATCTGCTTAATGCCCCTTGTTGCTATTTATCTAAAATTACTTAAAGCTATCTCAAATCTCAGGCGAGGGTTTCCAAGTGTTTTGCGAGATGCTGTGTAGAGTAAATAATTAAATAAGAATATATAAATGCGACTAAAGATTACGTTTGAGAACACAAACTAGATAATTCATATCTTAGCTCCCGTTGTATGTGGGAAAGGCTCGAAGTTGGAATGTGTATCTCATAACACATTCCTGAATAACCACCGCAATGACCTTCGGCAAGCCACATATTGGTCCATCACAATTAAGGGATTACCCTGTTGTTATTTGTTATAAGCGTTGCGAGTCCCTTTGTATCCCCTCATGCGGTACAATAATGCACCGAACACGGTATGTCACTTTCCGTCGTATACACTATCGTAATTCCCTCATGTGACCCTTAGGCAAATGTTACATGGTCAACTTCATGCAACAATAAAAGAGAAAATTAGCATGCAAACATAGTGCAAAGTTGTAAATCATCTTCATTCATATTATAATACTACTACGGTTTCTCCATCTCCCCCAAGAACAGAATTGACTACTCACACATGAAGACAATTAATAACATCATCATAATCTTGCGGATGGAATATGAATAACGGTGTGAATTCAAATAAAAACCCACGATGACAATGGAGATTACAATCTAGGGAGATGGGTGGGATGGATATGGTGATTTCGTTGTGGATGATGATGAAGGTGATGATGCCTTGTCCTCCAATGATCCGGGTACCAAATTGGATGAAGCCCTTTCTTGTTCTTCCTTGAGATCTCTTGTGGGGCGGTGTTCTGGTGTTTTTGGTCGCGTACGTGCTTGGATCTCAGATCCGTCTGCGGGAGGCGAGAGTATTTGACGAGGCGGTCGTCCTGGCAGGCCGTACAGGCGGACGGTACGGGCGGGCCTTGCCTGTACCGACGTTCGCTAAACCTTCTAGAACTCGTCTTCTAATCCTCCTTTCGCCCAAGTGCATAATTAAGTGCTTAAATAATTTTTATCACGTCAAAATACCGTAAAATGACAGTTTTATTGATATTTCATCATTGCCTTATTATTTTAAGATCCTACGTAGACAAGCATAAAAGGGCGTGGTAGCGCGGTAAAATACAAAAATCCTATCTACTCAATGATAACTTAATAAATAACGGTGCAAAAATATGATAAATATGCACTCATCAGATTACGGCCCCACCCCTCATCGTTCATTTGTATCTCGTTCATCAGATTACGGTTTATGAGAGCTTCTACCCGCCAACTTATTTATATCGGAATCCATAAGCCAATATCTCAAGAAAGCTTAAGTTAAAAATAAATAACCCTTT
The DNA here is from genome assembly GCF_022539505.1 of Lolium rigidum. Taxonomy (NCBI): domain Eukaryota; kingdom Viridiplantae; phylum Streptophyta; class Magnoliopsida; order Poales; family Poaceae; genus Lolium; species Lolium rigidum. The sequence goes on from NC_061514.1 coordinate 128,096,715, forward strand.
ATGTATGTCTTTAAGAGTGCAACGAAGAATATTGGCGAGAAACTGCAAGGGTGATTTGCTTGAGCTTATTTTTATATGCCTATGGGAGGGGGGCGTCACCCCCCTCACATGTAAACCTCTACCCTTGTTTGTTTATGCATGTTTATCACGTGTTTTCCCCTCCATGGTCCATGGATGAATTTCCCATCATGTTGATAATGGAACTTAAAAAATATGAAATAAAATTCTGGAGGTAGTCATTATAAAATCTCAAAAAAACTACTTTGTATTGTAAGCTACATAAAAATAACAAAAACTGATAAATTTTATAGAAGTTCATACTAAGATTTGCATGTACATCATTATTTACCTCCGACATTTTTTTCCATATTTTTTAAAACTTAACATATAAGTTTTAAATATTTTTTAAAAAGAGCTACATGTAGCTCGGTCAATTTGTGCACTCATTGTCGTAAAACCACTATTATAGTCACTCTGATCCAGTTGGTTCCTAAACAAGAAGGGGGATAAGTAGATGGAGGATGCAACGAAAAGTCTCACTGGTTAGCGCCAGGTGGAGATACCAGAGGTAGAATTGAGAAGAAAGACTATTCTCCATCTTTTCGCCCTTCCGCACCCCCTATTTAGTAAGTGGAGAGAAATGCGAATTTATATGTGCTCCAAGAGAAAGAATGGAACACGGTGAGACACTTTTTTTCATTGGCGGATCTTAGTGCAAGCCTAGGGGTGGGGGGGGGCGTCGCCCCGGCTTTGCACCAAACTCTGGAAGAATTTCTTTTTAGAACGGCTTACAAAGAAATTTTCTACCTTTTTACCCCTACTTATCAAATCGTTTCTCTGTTTTATCCCCACCGAGATCTTCTTCACCCGCTCTTACACCACTACACGCTCGACTCTACCACCGTCCAATAGGCAGGTAGTCAACACGTCCGCCCCTCCTCCTCTAGCTCGAAAGCGTAGCCTCCCAACTCCATCTCCGACTACGGCCCCCACCCCTCATCATCATTTGTATCTCGCTCACATCGACACGCAAAACATGGTAGAGAAATTAGGATTACCTTATTTTTCACGCAAAACATGTCCCCTAGGCAATCGGGCCAACCTCCGCCAATGTATGTATATACTAAGATGTATAGTCATGTCAGTGAGAGGAATTTTGTTTATTGATGTTCTATATGCATGCAAAGTGCATGTTGTATCTGATGTTGTGTGGAATGTTTACATTTATGATCAGTAATTGCATATATCTCTCAGAATTGTTGATAGTGAGCATTTTTTGTTAACTTGATGTAAACAAGGTGTATGGAGTAAAAGACTATATATTACTCATTAATTGGGGCAAAGTTACAAGCTAGCGAGCGGTGGTAACTTTGCATGCTCTAACTCAATAAAGGTTATGAGAATAGGGACACGGTTTATGAGAGCTTCTACCCACCAGCTTATTTCTATTGGAATCCATCAGCCAGTTTCTCAAGAAAACTTAAGTTAAAAAGAAGTAGCCCTTTATGTGTGTCTTTACGAGTGAAACAAAGAAGATTGGCGAGAAACTTCAAGTGTGATTTGCTCGATCTTATTTTTATAAGCCTGTGGGAGGGGGTGTCACCCCCTCACATGTAGATAGCTCTACCCTTGTATGTTTATGCATGTTTAATCATGTGTTTTCCCCTCCATGGTCCATGGATGAATTTCCCAACATGTCGATGATGGAACTTAGTTCAGATCTTTGAGTAGGAAGTCACATGACATGTTAATATACCCTGGGTTAAAATGGCTTGGAAAATTTACTACATCACTGCCCTACCACCTGCAAGAATAAGAGAAGTTTCCTTTTGGTGGAGAGACTGTTTGGTCATTCTTCATACTTCCAAGCAGCTTGCTTGGTGTAATTTTCAGCAAGGAAACTCTAATTTTCTATGTCAAGATGCCTGGTCTCAACAATCATTAAAAGATATCTAGCCACATTTATACTTTTACTATATAAATGAAACAACCTCACTACAACAAGCTCTGATTTTACCAGATATAGCAAACATTTCGTTTGCCACTGTTAGAGGAAGCATTGGCTCAGTTTCATTTGTTTTAGGCCTTGCTTTCAAATTTAGACCCATCTCAAAATGTTGATTCTTGGACTATTCTGGAAAAAGATGATACTATGAAGGTTTCACCTGTATATAAATTCCTTATGAATTCTGGAGGTGCAATCCCAGTTTTCAAATGGATGTGGAAAAGATGTTGTCAGCAAAAACATAAAGTGTTCTCCTGGCTATTGTTGCACAATAGATTGAACACCAAAGCAATGCTTCAAAGAAAGAATTTCTTCATGGATGATTATTCATGCATAATGTGTGATGTCAGTGGACTGGAAACAAGGAATCATCTCTTTTTCCTCTCGCCCTTTTGCACACATTTGTCGGCAAGTACATCTGCCATGCCTGGGTACCACCACAACAAACTGATATTCATAGCTTTATAGATAGTCTGAAGATTTCTCTTAAACAGCCATTTTTCATGGAGATTATTATGCTGACTGTTTGGTCGATTTGGACTACGTGCAATTATTCATCTTCAAGGGAATCCCTCCAAACCTATACAGATGCACAAAGAAGTTTAAGGATGAGTTGTCTCTCCATTTGCATAAAGCCACCAGGAAGTCTTATAGTGGCTTCAGAAATTGAGTTGAGAGATTTCAGTAACATCTGCCCTTTCTCTTTTCTTTTACTTTAGGCTTGGAGCCTGTAGATAGATGCTGCTTGCTAACCTCTAGCAACTCCCTTTTTATATTTGGCTCTTTATTCAAAAATTAATAAAAATATCTCAGTGGGGGGAACCCACTGATTCAGCCTAAAAAAACATGACATGTTAATTAAATTGAGTGGGAAAATGTTTATTCAAAAGCAAGAGTGTGGTAAACTACTCACCATATATATCTTCGTTATGGTTAATCTAGCAGAAAAGCCCTCCACTGCCTGGCATCTTATGAGATTTTTCATTTGCTTGTACTGTACCGTCTTTTTTGTTTTACGATTGTGTTCAGCCAAGCTTGGCTATGCGGAGGTCAGTTGGTGAACTCTTGTGAATTTTATCACCTTGATGAAAACTTTTGAGTTTAATGAAGCACCCTTTATTGAGCAAAAAGGAGAGATATGAAGATGCCCATGAATATGAAGATGCCCACGAATAATATGAACTTTATCTGGTTGGACGAGCAAAGGTTTTCTCTTTATAAAGAGAACAACGTCCGTTGACATCATAGACAAAGAAAGGCACACCCCTTGTACCCCTGATGGATACTCGTATCGACGATGTTTGACTTCAACAAGCTTAGCCATGTGTAGTTGCTTGCAATAGAGGGAGAGGGAGGGAGAGGGAGGAAGAGAGGGAGAGAGAGAGAGACGAGCCAATGAGTTAGTTCATGCCCGAGTGAGGGAGGGAGAGGGAGGAATGTTACCAATTTGATGTTGACCCTGTCCCCTACCATCAAACCCACATTTGATCTCAGATATCTAGAGTACTATAAGTTTGGACTATCATTGTACTGATTAGCACATACAACTCGAAATCTTCAAAGTCCCATGTGCATCTAGCTTGTTGATACGTCTCCAACGTATCGATAATTTCTTGTGTTCCATGCCACATTATTGATGTTATCTACATGTTTTATGCACACTTTATGTCATATTCGTGCATTTTACGGAACTAACCTATTAACAAGATGCCGAAGTGCCGGTTCTGTTTTCTGCTGTTTTTGGTTTCGAAATCCTAGTAACGAAATATTCTCGGAATCGGACGAAATCAACGCCAAAGTTCCTATTTTCATCGGAAGCATCCAGAACACCCGGGAAGGACCGGAGGGGGGCCACGGGGCCACCAAACCCTAGGCCGGCGCGGCCGAGAGGGGCCGCGCCGCCCTATGGTGTGGCCCCCTGTCAGCCCTCCTGCGCCGCCTCTTCGCCTATAAGAAGCCCCTGGATCGAGAAAACCCGATACCAATTGACGAAACCCACGAAACCTGCCGGAGCCGCCGCCATCGCGAAGCCAAGATCCGGGGGACAGGATCTCTGTTCCGGCACCCTGCCGGAGCGGGGAAGTGCCCCGGAAGGCTTCTCCATCGACACCGCTGCCATCTCCACCGCCATCTTCATCACCGCTGCTGCTCCCATGAGGAGGGAGTAGTTCTCCATCGAGGCTCGGGGCTGTACCGGTAGCTATGTGGTTCATCTCTCTCCTATGTAGTTCAATACAATAATCTCATGAGCTGCCCTACATGATTGAGATTCATATGATGATGCTTGTAATCTAGATGTCATTATGCTAGTCAAGTGGGTTTTACTTATGTGATCTCCGGAGACTCCTCGTCCCACGTGTGTAAAGGTGACGAGTGTGTGCACCGTGTGGGTCTCTTAGGCTAGATTTCACGAGAATACTTACTCATTGAATGGCATAGTGAGGTGCTTATTTATATCTCTTTAAGATTGCAGCATGTTGTATCACAATTTATCCATGTGCTACTCTAGTGATTTGTTATTAAAGTAGTTTATTCCTCCTGCATGTGTGCAAAGGTGACGAGTGCGTGCACCGTGTTAGTACTTGGTTTATGCTATGATCATGATCTCTTGTAGATTATGGAGTTAACTATTGCTATGATAATATTGATGTGATCTATTCCTCCTACATATGCATGAAGGTGACGAGTGTGCATGCTATGCTAGTACTTGGTTTAGTAGCGTTGATCTATCTTACACTAAAGGTTACTTAAACATGAGCATTATTGTGGAGCTTGTTAACTCCGGCATTGAGGGTTCGTGTAATCCTACGCAATGTGTTCATCATCCAACAAAAGTGTAGAGTATGCATTTATCCGTTCTGTTATGTGATCGATGTTGAGAGTGTCCACTAGTGAAAGTGTAATCCCTAGGCCTTGTTCCTAAATACTGCTGAGTTACTACTTGCTTGTTTACTACTGCTGCGTTACTACTGCTGAGTTACTATCGCTTGTTACTTGTTTCTATTGCGTTACTACTGCTGCAATACCACCACCATCAACTACACGCCAAGCACTTTTACGGCACCGTTGCTACTTGCTCATACTTATTTATACCACCTGTATTTCACTATCTCTTCGCCGAACTAGTGCACCTATTTGGTGTGTTGGGGACACAAGAGACTTCTTGCTTTGTGGTTGCAGGGTTGCATGAGAGGGATATCTTTGACCTCTTCCTCCCTGAGTTCGATAAACCTTGGGTATCCACTTAAGGGAAACTTGCTGCTGTTCTACAAACCTCTGCACTTGGAGGCCCAACACTGTCTACAGGAAAGGAGGGGGAACGTAGACATCAAGCACTTTTCTGGCGCCGTTGCCGGGGAGGAAAGGTAAACGGCACACACACACCGGCAACCCCGGCAACCGGCACTTTTCTGGCGCCGTTGCCGGGAGGAAAGGTAAAAGGCTCTCATACTACGGTCCCGGGTAAAGTATTTTTCCGGCGCCGTTGTGTGTGTGCTCAAAGCTATTTCCTTTAGATCCTGCAATTGCATCTTGTTGTTTCTTGTTTACACTAGTTTGGCATAATGTACAAGAGTGAGCTTCTTATTCTATTTCCTGATTTAAAACATGGATTGTTTGATGCGAAAATTAAAAAACCTATGAAATCTTCTTTGCATGCTGGTAGTAATATTAGTATGAACGCTTTGAACACCATTGTTGACAATAATATAGAAAGTTTTAAGCTTGGGGAAGCTGGTTTGCATGATATTTTTAGTCCCCCAAGCATTGAGGAGAAAATTTTCTTTGATGATACTTTGCCTCCTATTTCTGATGATGATAATGATAATGGTCTTTTGGTGCCACTTACTGCTGAGAGTAAAATTTGTTGTGATTATACTATGCCTCCTACACTTGATGAGAATAATAATGATAGCTACTTTGTTGAATTTGCTCCCACTACAACTAATAAAATTGATTATGCCTATGTGGAGAGTAATAATTTTATGCATGAGACTCATAATAAGAATGCTTTATGTGATAGTTATATTGTTGAGTTTGCTCATGATGCTACTGAAAGTTATTATGAGAGAGGAAAATATGGTTGTAGAAATTTTCATGTTACTAAAACACCTCTCTATGTGCTGAAATTTTTCAAGCTACACTTGTTTTATCTTCCTATGCTTGTTACTTTGCTCTTCATGAACTTGTTTATTTACAAGATTCCTATGCATAGGAAGCATGTTAGACTTAAATGTGTTTTGAATTTGCCTCTTGGTGCTCTCTTTTGCTTCAAGTACTATTTCTTGCGAGTGCATCATTAAAACTGCTGAGCCCATCTTAATGGCTAAAAAGAAAGAACTTCTTGGGAGATAACCCATGTGTTATTTTGCTACAGTACTTTGTTTTATATTTGTGTCTTGGAAGTTGTTTACTACTGTAGCAACCTCTCCTTATCTTAGTTTTGAGTTTTGTTGTGCCAAGTTAAGCCGTTGATAGAAAAGTAAGTACTAGATTTGGATTACTGCGCAGTTCCAGATTTCTTTGCTGTCACGAATCTGAGCCCACTGCCCTGCAGGAAGCTCAGAAAATTATGCCAATTTACGTGCATGATCCTCAGATATGTACGCAACTTTCATTCAATTTGAGCATTTTCATTTGAGCAAGTCTGGTGCCATTTTAAAATTCGTCAATACGAACTGTTCTGTTTTGACAGATTCTGCCTTTTATTTCGCATTGCCTCTTTCGCTATGTTGGATGAATTTCTTTGATCCACTAATGTCCAGTAGCATTATGCAATGTCCAGAAGTGTTAAGAATGATTGTGTCACCTCTGAATATGTCAATTTATATTGTGCACTAACCCTCTAATGAATTGTTTCGAGTTTGGTGTGGAGGAAGTTTTCAAGGATCAAGAGAGGAGGATGATATACTATGATCAAGGAGAGTGAAAGCTCTAAGCTTGGGGATGCACCCGGTGGTTCACCCCTGCATATATCAAGAAGACTCAAGCGTCTAAGCTTGGGGATGCCCAAGGCATCCCCTTCTTCATCGACAACATTATCGGGTTCCTCCCTCGAAACTATATTTTTATTCCATCACATCTTATGTGCTTTTTCTTGGAGCGTCTGTTTGTTTGCTTTTGTTTTTGTTTGTGTTTGAATAAATTGGATTACATCATGCTTGTGTTGGAGAGAGACACGCTCCGCTGGTTCGTATGAACACATGTGTTCTTAGCTCATAATATTCATGGCGAAGTTTCCTCTTCGTTAAATTGTTATATGGTTGGAATTGGAAAATGATACATGTAGTAATTTGCTATAATGTCTTGGGTAATGTGATACTTGGCAATTGTTGTGCTCATGTTTAAGCTCTTGCATCATATACTTTGCACCCATTAGTGAAGAAATACATAGAGCATGCTAAAATTTGGTTTGCATAATTGGTCTCTCTAAGGTCTAGATAATTTCTAGTAAGGTGTTTGAACAACAAGGAAGGCGATGTATAGTCTTATAATACTTGTAATATGTCTTTTATGTAAGTTTTGCTGTACTAGTTCATCCTTGTGTTTGCCTCAAACAACCTTGCTAGCCTAAACCTTGTATCGAGAGGGAATACTTCTCATGCATCCAAATACTTGAGCCAACACTATGCCATTTGTGTCCACCATACCTACCTACTACATGGTATTTCTCCGCCATTCCAAAGTAAATTGCTTGAGTGCTACCTTTAAACAATTCAAAATTTATTACCTCTTATTTGTGTCAATGTTTTATAGCTCATGAGGAAGTATGTGGTGTTTATCTTTCAATCTTGTTGGGCAACTTTCACCAATGGACTAGTGGCTTCATCCGCTTATCCAATAATTTTGCAAAAAGAGCTGGCAATGGGATTCCCGGTCCCAAATTAACAAACTAAAAATAGACACTCCTCCATGGTATGTGATTGTTGGACGGCACCCGAAGGATTCGGTTAGCCATGGCTTGTGTAAGCAAAGGTTGGGAGGAGTGTCATCATAATAAAACTAAAATAAAAAGGCACTCCTTCATGGTATGAGATTGTTGGCGAGGCACCCGAGGATTCGGTTAGCCATGGTTTGTGAAAGAAAGGTTGGAAGGAGTGCCATCCAAAAATAAAATAAAATGGGAGCCGCTCTTTGAAGGTTTGTACGGCAAGGGGTTAGAGTACCCACTACCATTCGTTGACAACAACAAACACCTCTCAAAACTTTACTTTTATGCTCTCTTTATGTTTTCAAAATCAAAGCTCTAGCACAAATATAGCAATCGATGCTTTCCTCTTTGAAGGACCATTCTTTTACTTTTATTGTTGAGTCGGTTCACCTATTTCTCTCCATCTCAAGAAGCAAACACTTGTGTGAACTGTGCATTGATTCTTACATATTTGCATATTGCATTTGTTATATTGCTTTGCATTGACAATTATCCATGAGATATACATGTTACAAGTTGAAAGCAACCGCTGAAACTTAATCTTCTTTTGTGTTGCTTCAATGCTTTTACTTTGAATTATTGCTTTATGAGTTAACTCTTATGCAAGACTTATTGATGCTTGTCTTGAAGTGCTATTCATGAAAAGTCTTTGCTTTATGATTCAGTTGTTTACCCATGTCATATACATTGTTTTGATCGCTGCATTCTCTACATATGCTTTACAAATAGTATGATCAAGTTTATGATGGCATGTCACTCCAGAAATTATCTTTGTTATCGTTTTACCTGCTCGGGACGAGCGAGAACTAAGCTTGGGGATGCGATACGTCTCCAACGTATCGATAATTTCTTGTGTTCCATGCCACATTATTGATGTTATCTACATGTTTTATGCACACTTTATGTCATATTCGTGCATTTTACGGAACTAACCTATTAACAAGATGCCGAAGTGCCGGTTCCTGTTTTCTGCTGTTTTTGGTTTCAGAAATCCTAGTAACGAAATATTCTCGGAATCGGACGAAATCAACGCCAAAGTTCCTATTTTCATCGGAAGCATCCAGAACACCCGGGAAGGACCGGAGGGGGCCACGGGGCCACCAAACCCTAGGCTGGCGCGGCCGAGAGGGGGCCGCGCCGCCTATGGTGTGGCCCCCCTGTCAGCCCTCCTGCGCCGCCTCTTCGCCTATAAGAAGCCCCTGGATCAGAAAACCCGATACCAATTGACGAAACCCACGAAAACCTGCCAGAGCCGCCGCCATCGCGAAGCCAAGATGCGGGGGACGGGATCTCTGTTCCGGCACCCTGCCGGAGCGGGGAAGTGCCCCCGGAAGGCTTCTCCATCGACACCGCTGCCATCTCCACCGCCATCTTCATCACCGCTGCTTGCTCCCATGAGGAGGAGTAGTTCTCCATCGAGGCTCGGGGCTGTACCGGTAGCTATGTGGTTCATCTCTCTCCTATGTAGTTCAATACAATAATCTCATGAGCTGCCCTACATGATTGAGATTCATATGATGATGCTTGTAATCTAGATGTCATTATGCTAGTCAAGTGGGTTTTACTTATGTGATCTCCGGAGACTCCTCGTCCCACGTGTGTAAAGGTGACGGTGTGTGCACCGTGTGGGTCTCTTAGGCTAGATTTCACAGAATACTTACTCATTGAATGGCATAGTGAGGTGCTTATTTATATCTCTTTAAGATTGCAGCATGTTGTATCACAATTTATCCATGTGCTACTCTAGTGATTTGTTATTAAAGTAGTTTATTCCTCCTGCATGTGTGCAAAGGTGACGAGTGCGTGCACCGTGTTAGTACTTGGTTTATGCTATGATCATGATCTCTTGTAGATTATGGAGTTAACTATTGCTATGATAATATTGATGTGATCTATTCCTCCTACATATGCATGAAGGTGACGGTGTGCATGCTATGCTAGTACTTGGTTTAGTAGCGTTGATCTATCTTACACTAAAGGTTACTTAAACATGAGCATTATTGTGGAGCTTGTTAACTCCGGCATTGAGGGTTCGTGTAATCCTACGCAATGTGTTCATCATCCAACAAAAGTGTAGAGTATGCATTTATACGTTACGTTATGTGATCGATGTTGAGAGTGTCCACTAGTGAAAGTGTAATCCCTAGGCCTTGTTCCTAAATACTGCTTGAGTTACTACTGCTTGTTTACTACTCTTTGCGTTACTACTGCTGAGTTACTACTGCTTGTTCTTGTTTCTTTGCGTTACTACTGCTGCAATACCACCACCATCAACTACACGCCAAGCACTTTTACGGCACCGTTGCTACTTGCTCATACTTATTTATACCACACTGTATTTCACTATCTCTTCGCCGAACTAGTGCACCTATTTGGTGTGTTGGGGACACAAGAGACTTCTTGCTTTGTGGTTGCGGGGTTGCATGAGAGGGATATCTTTGACCTCTTCCTCCCTGAGTTCGATAAACCTTGGGTATCCACTTAAGGGAAACTTGCTGCTGTTCTACAAACCTCTGCACTTGGAGGCCCAACACTGTCTACAGGAAAGGAGGGGGAACGTAGACATCACTTGTAAATCCTTTATTTTCCAATGATTCTAAGTCCGGATCAACAACTTAACGTAGAGATGGGATTTTTTGAGCCGCTCCATTTGATCCCAATTAAATAATAGCATTTACTTCAATAAAAGCAACCCAATGTCTAGTATATACTCCCGCATTATTGTTATCAAGTTCGCAAATAAATCTTGTACTTTCTGAAACCAAACTTACTTGTAGATGAAACCAAATAAGTTGCAAATATGACAACCACCAACGTGCACAGATCATAATGTAGCAGGCGTGCAACCAGGATTTTGGATGCATCTAGACCCCAGTTCAGATTTGCATTTCTCCTCGTATTTGCGCTGATATTGCTCGATGTGCCGGCACCCTCTGTGATTGGACAATACAGTTCAGAACTAAAAACCAACAGGAGCAATGGATAAATATATAATTAAATGTACAACTTTCTCTCACAAAAGCTGAAAAAGAAATTGTAGATTACAGGAGAGGTGAAAGTGGCTAGGTTGATTGGGCAGCCGCCACTGGCTGTGTATTCTATCTCTTAGGGTTTCTCAGGAGAGAACCCTTCTATATATACACATAGCTACATGGGCCACATGGGCCAAAGAGATACACACTAGACTAGCCCGGAACCGGTTCAACACTCCCCTCAAGATGGGTGATAGATATCTATCATTCCCATCTTGCCACAAGCCAAATTGCACTCCTTAGTTCCCGGACCCTTGGTTAGACGAGTCAGCCACTTGATGTCCTGAACTCACATAAGATATTTTGATAATTCCTGCATCCAATTTTTCCTTGATGAAGAATCGGTCTATCTCCACATGCTTGGTTCGATCATGCTGCACGGGATTATTGGCAATGCCGATGGTCGATCGATTGTCACACCACACATTTAGATGGCCCTGTCTCGGCACCTTCGAGTTCACTAAGGAGATTTCTCACCCACAACATTTCACTTAGTCCTTGAGACATTGCTCGTACTCGGCTTCGGCAGTTGATTTGGACACTACGGGTTGCTTCTTACTCCTCCATGACACCAAGTTCCCTCCAACAAAGACACAATAGCACTGAAGTTGATCTTCTATCATCCGAGACAACTTGCCCAATCAGCATCGCTGTACCCATCAACTCCTAAGTGTCCGTTGCTCCTAAACCATAGCCCTTTACCTGGACTACCCTTTAAATACCTCAAGATTCTGTAAACAATATCCATATGTCCACTCCTTGGCTTATGCATATATCTACTTACAATACTCACTTGCATAAGCAATGTCGGGCCTTGTATGACACAAATATAAAAGTCGCCCAACCAGCTTTTGATATCTCTCCTTATCAACCGGTTCACCGGACATAGCAGTCACTTTATGGTTTTGATCGATGGGGGTTGGAGCTGCCCGGCATCCAAGCATGCCCGTATCACCGAGAAGATCCAAGGTATATTTTCTTTGGGACAGAGCAATTCCTTTTGGAGACCTAGCAACTTCTATGCCTAAGAAATATTTGAGTTTTCCAAGATCTTTGACTTCAAATGCTTTACTCAAGCATCCTTTCAGCTTTACTATTTCTGCTTCATCATCGCCGGTAATTATGATGTCATCAACATACACTGCAAGTATTGTGATTTTCTGGTTTTGATGTCTATAAAAGACAGTGTGATCTCCATTACATTGCATGTAGCCCATATCACAAGCCGCACGCTCGAATACGTCAAACCATGCCCTTGGAGATTGTTTTAAGCCATAAAGAGACTTTTTCAATCTGCATACCTTGCCGACAGTTTCGATGTAGCAAAGCCTGGTGGGAGTTCCATGTACACTTCTTCTTTTAGATCACCATGCAAGAAGGCATTTTTAACATCTAGTTGGTGTAAAGGCCACCCAAAATTAGCGAGCACAAGAAATCAAAATCCTCACGGTATTCATTTTCGCCACCGGAGCAAATGTTTCATCATAATCTATGCCATAGGTTTGACTATATCCCCTCGCCACTAGTCTTGCTTTATATCGGTCGATCTTGCCTTCCGAATTTTGTTTAATTGTATAAATCCACTTGCAAGACACTCGCCTTCTTTCCTTCCGGAAGGTGTGCAAGTTCCCATGTTTTGTTCTTCCTCAAAGCATCCAGCTCCTCCATCATAGCATGCCTCCACTTTGGATCTTGTCTAGCTGCTTTCCAATCAGTTGGAATTGAGATAGATTGCGAGAGAACCAACAAATGCTGCTGTACGAGGGAGACAAGCACTTATAAGACACATAGTTGCCAATGTCATGGTTAACTCCACGTTTACCCTTCCTCAAAGCAATTGGCAAATTCATTGACTCATCTATGGTTGCGGACCCATTTTCGGAATGACAGCTGCCACTAGACCTACTATCATCAACATCATCCTCCTGTTGCTCCCCTTGCATTTGTTGTTCCCCCGCACTTGTTGCTCCCCTGCACCGGTTGCTCCTGTTGTACTCCCTGTCGAGGTCGTCGCGAATACACCGGTATGTTGTCCCTCCACCTTTGTACGTTTTCGGGTTGTACAATAGGTGGTTCAACATGGACATTAGATGGTCCAGACATCTACGGAAATAGGGACTAAAACCACAATTGGTTGTGGAGCATGTTGTTCCGGACTTGTAACAATACTCTTCTCCCCCTCTTGGCCAACCTCATTATTTTTCCGTTGGTCAAGTTCCTCAAACAACATACTTATATCGGTCTTTTCACCATAGAAGGGCTCGGATTCTCGAAAAGTGACATCCATACTTACAAAGGTACGTCGTTCCGATGGACTCCAACACTTGTAGCCACGTTTCCCGCAGGCATATCCAATAAAAATGCATTTTACTGCTTTTGGGTCAAGTTTACCAACGGATGGTCCGTGATCTCTAACAAAACAAGTACAACCAAATAATTTTGGTGGGACTAGAAATGTATTCTCACCCATTAACATCTCACATGGTGACTTCATGCCCATAACTCTTGAAGGCATTCTATTTATCAAGTAGGTGGCGATCATCACCGCTTCACTCCGGAGGAACTTAGGCACATTCATAGTAAACATGAGAGATCATGCAACTTCTAAAATATGTCGATTCTTCCTTTCCGCTACTCCATTACTGTGGAGGTGTGTCCGGACGAGGAGGTCCGATGTAGGATGCCATGCTCGACAAGAATGTGCTGAATCCTTTATTGACATACTCGTTCCGTTATCGATCCTGATCATCCGTACACTGCACATTGAACTGGGTTTTCACATAAGAATAGAAGTTCTGGAAACATTTGAATACTTCATCCTTGTGTTGCATCAAATAAACCCGGGTCATACGAGTATGACAATCAATAAAGGTCACAAAATACTTCATTCCACTCACGAGATACAACGGGACATGTCCACACATCTGAATGAATAAGCATAAATGGGAATATACTTCGGATTCCCTTACTCACATAATCTGGTTCGTGTGTGCTTGGCATACTCACAAGCATCACATTTTAATTTGTTTTTATCAACTCCATGCATTACATCGGGGAAGACTCGATCATCTTATCAAACGACATATGACCCATTCTACAATGATGAATCATGGCAATATTCTCCCTTTCATCGGCAACAACAGCAAACACCGAACCTCCACGATCCATGTACCATAGTCCTCTATGCCTGGTTCCGATCCCAATCCTCCCGCCCGTCAGCCTCTCCTGGATCACACACATTTTCTTATCAAGATATATTATGCAGTCCAGTTGATCAATTAAAGCACTTAGAGATATCAAATTGATCGGGAAAGTCTGGAACATGTAACACCGAAGATAGTTTTATGAAGGGAGTGCACTGAACAGTCCCTACACCTTTGATGGGTTGTGATGTGCCATCGGCAGTTTGTATGGTTTCAATCTGAGAGATAGGATATTTATCATATGATTCAAATTCTTTAGTGTTGCTCGTCACATGTTTAGATGCCCTCGAGTCAAGGATCCACTCGGATCAATTTTATGGGTAGCTATAGATGCTTTTTCAATATTACCTCCATTTGCGTATGCGAAATGTGCAAAGCTTCCAAAGGTGGCATCCTCCTGTCCACCCTTCTTGATCTCTTCATGGGTGGCTGCACTTACTTGACCGTCTTTAGAAACAACAACATGCGCTCTCGGTGGCCCCGAGTTGTGGCCGCCTCGACCTCTACCTCCACGGTAGAACCCCCGTTGTAACCTCTTCCTCTACCCCGCCTTGGAGCCGTGCAATCATAGCTCGGGTGGCACTGGTTTTCCACAATTGTAGCAGTCCCTTGTCTCCTGCCTCTCTGTCACAAAGAAGGCAGGATTAGAGGCATGTTCACCTCCTTTTCCAAGTTTTAGCCTCATCTCCTCTTGTGACATAGCTGCAATAACCTCTCCAATAGACGGCAGTTTAGTTTGGTGAAAGAGATTTGCCCTCCTTCCTTCAAAACGGGGGTTCGGTCCCTTCGGGAGCTGGATTACACGCCTGCGCTCTATCCACTGTTTTGCGGCAACAATGCACTCGGGATGTGCAAGCTCAAGTGGATCACGGTCATCCGGATCGGACCACAAGCGCCGCAGTTCAACCACATACTCCATGAATGATTTTTCACCTTGCTTTAAATCATGCACCTTATCCTCAATTTGGGCCATCGGCATGACATTTCCCTTCCCCGAGTACAAATTTGACGAGTGTACTCCATACCTCTTCTGCGGTAGAGAGAGCTTCCACCGATGCGGCAATCAAAGGAACTAACGAGTTAAACGGCCAAGCCATCACCACGGAATTGGTAGTACTCCATTTCTTCCACTCTGAACTTTCCTTGTCCACCGGCTCACTGCCACGACCAAATACATACCCCTCCAAATTCTTGGTCTTCGGGATTAGAAGAGCCCTTCTTGACCAGCTCAAGTAGTTTCCCACACCTTCTAGTTTGATCTCATTTGGCATGAGATCGATCTTCCGAACTAGCTCTACTGTTGAGGAAGCTGCACCGGAGTAGCTAGCACCATCCTCCTTCTTGGCGATGAGGAACTCCGTCGGTTTCTCCAAGGCCCGGGCCAGCTGTTGGTTGTTGCCGTTCTCCCCATCTCCTCCTTCCGAGCACTACCACCGGCTCCTCCAAATCCACTCCCTGCGGATCCGAACTTTCCCTTCCCTTCTTCACTCCACCGAGAGAAACGCAGCTCCCAGCGACGGCAATCTTGGCCACCATCACCATTGAGCCTTGCTCGATACCATGTAGATTACAGGAGAGGTGAAAGTGGCTAGGTTGATTGGGCAGCCGCCACTGGCTGTGTATTCTATCTCTTAGGGTTTCTCAGGAGAGAACCCTTCTATATATACACATAGCTACATGGGCCACATGGGCCAAAGAGATACACACTAGACTAGTCCAGAACCGGTTCAACAGAAATCGTCGGCTAGCAATGGAGACAAATTGATCACTCTCTTGTCGAACGAACCATTCGAGCTCCTTTATGTCATGCACTAGTTAGCCACTTGCATTTGCCTAGCTATAGACAGGAGAAATGAAAACTCGCGGCGATCGAGTTGCGCACACAATTACGTACGGGCCACTTAATTCCAGCGAGGAGCTCTCTTTTTGTTTATTTAAATCTTTCTCCCTTCCGCACTTACGCCTTTGTACCTCTGAAATCTCAATCGATGGATCGCCAGCTCTGTCGATCCTGGGACAGTGTCGCGGCAGCAAAATCCAACCAGCAAGGAGCCAAAATCAGGAGGAGAAACACGGCAACGCGAGAGAGATATATGGAGGGCGACCGGTATGTATATTTTAGACAGATGTAACGTCACAAAGCAGCAATAGATTACAAATAAGTCGATTCGATCGGTCTCCAGCTGATGACTTCGGAGATTGACACACTGGCAATTAGTTAACTAATTCTTCAATTCTAGCTAGGCACATGGTTTAAGTGCTTAAGTCAAGACTTGGCTTAATTCTGAGGCTAACTCATAGTTAAGTTTCGTGACTCCTTCCATGCGTACGTACTCTTGTCTCGACCTATAAGCAGTTGACGTAGGAGATGAGATGTATAGCAATATAAGCTCATATTTTCTAGTTGTTCTGTCGGTGTCTCGTGCCTGATGTACCATAGATCGATCAAAGCTGAAGTTCCTTCAGTGAAAGGAATTCGACATATAGTTCCTACTATGATGATGCATGCATATAGGTACATTCGTGTATCTAGAGAAAGTTGATTCAATTGATTTAGAATTAAAAAATGTTTTTGTAACATTTTAATAAAAAAAAGTTGGAACATTTATGTGGGCTGGCTTATGAGAGCAAACCATAGCATGTCTGGATCTATTGGGCTCTCACATGCCTCTCCCGTGCCCCCTCAATAAGTAGGAACTCCAGCTGCTCAAAAAAAAAAAAAAGTAGGAACTCCAGTGTTGGAGCTTGATCTACCTAGAAGTAGAATCCGCTAAAAAGACCTAGAAATAGAAATGCATGTGTGGTTTTGGTGTTTGTAATCACTAATCAAGATATTATTATTTGACTAAAAGAGGTGGGAATTCTCAAAAACAATTGGACAATTGAAGCATATTTAAGTAGCGGAAACTCCAAATGGAGTTATAGGCTATAGGAAGCCCTTTCTAAAATATTAATTTTACACTTTCAAAATTCTGAAAAACAAACAAGATGCAGATTTCTACACTAACTCGTAGAATTATCTTTTCAGTCTCACCAAAAAGGCAAAAAGACAAATGTGAAGACTGAAATCGATTTTCCCTATTTAGGGCCATAGTTTAAATAAAAGCAAAACACAACGTATTATTCAACTAATTTTAAAGGTTTAAGTAGAAAAATGTTTATATTTGCATAGAAAAATCAAAATTTTCTCAAACATTTAAAACGAACACTAGGCTTGCCTGAGCTCGGGAGCCAAAACGCAGCCAGTTCACTATGAAGCTCCAATTTGTCGCTCCTAGTGTGCAATACGGATGTTCCGCTCCAGCGAAATAAAGGTGGGTCGGTCATTGGGCTTGTCCAATTAAAACTATTTTAAGAGGTGAGCCTACCTCATTTGGTTAGGAAACTAGATGTACAACCCAGATTTCAGTTCTTATTATTTTTTTAAAAAAAATCAATGTAGGGTATTCCCCTAAGTATTCATAAAAAAAACTATTTTTCAAATTTACTAAGTAGTAAAAGTTGTAAATTATTGTAAAAGTATTAAAAATTACCTTAGTAGTAATAATGTATCCCTTTCTTGCCAATATGAAGTGTATATATTTTTTTTAAGTCAAAGGATGTAAAATTTTGACCATATTTAGAGCATCTCCAGTCGCGTCCCCCAAACCGTCCCCCAAAGCGATTTGGGGCGCGCCGGACAAAAAAAGCGTTCCAGCCGCGTCCCCCAAAGCCCTTTTTTGTCCGGCGCGGCCCGATACGGTGTCCGGCGCCCGAGCCCGTCCCCGTCCCACGGGGACGCTCCGGGGACGCCGGACACAACGAAAAGCGAGGCGGGGAGTGGCGGGGCCGACGCGTCGGCGGCACGGAAGGCTAAAACCCCGTCGCCTACCTTTGGTCAAGCGACGTTAATGGCGTCCCTCGTTTTCCCGGGCGACGCAGGGACGCGTCTCGTCGTGCATGGCCGCGTGGCCGTCCGCGCCGGAGTTATTGCGTGCAACCACCCGCTGCCGCCGGCCGTTTTAAGACGCCCTCCGATTATCGCCGCTCATCATAATCCTTCCCGTCGCCGCCGCCTCCCCTTCCCAGATCCTCTACTCGCCGCTCAAAAAATGTCGTCCTCCCGCAAGATCGCCGCGGCGAACGGCTTCGGCCGCGGCAGCCTCACCGTGACGGAGGCGTGGGCGCTGTACCACGCCCGGTATCCAGTCCCGCCGGACGTGCGGGCTGCAGCGGCGGCGGGCCGGAAGATGGCCGTGAACGGCATTGGCATCCCGCCGCCGCCGAGCCGGACACGCAGCAATGGCGGGACGCCATCAAGGCCCGTCGGGCTCAACTCACCGCCGAGGAGCGGTTGGATCCGACATGGGCGGTCAACGACAACGACGCTCGGTGGACGACGTACTTCCGGGCGAAGTACGACGTCGAGATGCACAGCGACCGACGGGCTCATCGGCGGGCCCAACGAGCTGGAACAGGGAAGGCCGCGCCTCGTTCGGGGCGTTCCGGGGCGCACCCTCGAGAACGTCATCCGCGGCCTCCGCAACGGCGCTCCAAGGCGGAGATGCCGTCGTCGCCGCCGCCGTCTCCTCAATGGCAGCCGAGGAGGACGACGTACTCGTCCTCCTCGCACTCTTCTTCCTCGGGACCGGCGCGATCGACGCCGTCCTCGTCGTACCGGTCGGCGCCCTACACCGTCCCCAAACGGGAGGTCAAGGAGGAGCCGGCGACGCCCGTCAACACGAGGCGTGGCGGCGGCGGCGGCGGGCGGCAGCAAGGGAGGCGCGGCGGCGCCCTCCTCATCCCGAAGCCGGAGGTGAAGGAGGAGCCGGAGGAAGCGTCGCGGGCGGCGGCCGCCGGCGGAGTACGAGCGGCGGCGGCGGCTCATCGCCGGCAGCCGACGACCCCGAGGACCGCCCAGTGGCTGCGGGCGGCGTTCTTGGCGTCCATGGACGACAAGGACGCCCGGAGGGGCGACCCGGACGCGGCGATCGCCATGTCCATCCGCGACTCCGGCAAGCCGCCGGTGGACCTCACCGACGACGGCGAGGCAGACCAAGCGGCTTGGTGAAGGACGAGCCCGTGGACGAGCCCGTCGACGAGCGCGTCAGCGAGGAGGTCGTCACCGACGAGATGTACAACTTCCGGCAAGCACTACGACGCCTCCCGGCCGCCGCAAGTGGTTCTAGATTAGGTTTAGTTTTAAAGTTAGTCAAATTTCGTTCGAATCTATGTAAGTTTGGACGAATCTAATCGAATCTAGTCAAGTTTAAAATTTGCGAAATTTTGTTTGGGGGACGCGACTGGGGAGCGACGTCCCCCAAACGCGGCACGAACGAAACACGTCCCCCAAACGCTCAATCCGGCGCGGTTTGGGGGACGGTTTGGGGGACGCGACTGGAGATGCTCTTATTAGCAACCCTTCGGCTATACCAAATGTATAACACATGAAAAAATAAATCATGATGAATCTAATGGCATTGATTTGCTTTTTTAGATGTTTAAATATGGGGGGGCCTAAGGCTCAGTCGACTGAGACATAACTAAATCTCAGTCGCCGACCGATCGTACTGTATGTGATGTTGATGTTCCGTTCGTATTTCTGGAGGTTGGCCCGTTTTGTTATTTATCCATGACTTCCTTTTATCGTATTGGGCCACTATGCCACTGCTTTTTTTTTGAACAAAATGCCACTGCTTTTATATGGGCCGAACAAGCTAGGCGCTCTACTCTGCAACGAATGTGAATGAGGCTGTCCATTATATTTATCTGATCATTCTTATAAAATTTAGAAGAGACTTATTATCAGTTGCAATCTGTATGCAACTGAAAAAAGTTGTAGTTGCAACCCATATGCAACTAGAAAAATTCCAGTTACGATGTAACTAGAAAAATCTCAGTTGCGACCGATATGGAACTGATAAAAAAATTAATTGCAACATATATGCAACTGGAAAAATGTCACTCGCAACCACCGACATGCAGTTGGAAAAATCTGAGTTGCTACGCATATGCAACTGAAAAATTCACAGTTTCAACAAACATGTAACTAAAGAAGATCAGGTGCAACCCATTTGCAACCCATATGTAACTAGAGAAATCTCGGTTGCAACTAACATGCTACTGAAAAAATCTCAGTTGCAACCGATATGCAACTAGAGAAATCTCAGTTGCAACCGATATGCAACTAAAAAAATGTCAATTGCAATCCATGTGAAATTATCAAAATCCTAGTTGCAACTTGTATGCAACTGAAATATATAAGTTGCAACCGACATGCAATTGAAAAATTATTAGTATCTGACTATTTCTATAAAAACATCCGAAGACGTGCATTGATTAACACAAGCAAATAAAAATGTGGAGACAAAGTAGGACGTGAAGGTTGTAAAGGGAAATGGGAGAAATTAAATCAGAAGAAAATAAAAATAAAACTGGTAAAACCTGAGAATTCCTTGCAGTCTTTACTCCTCTTAAACAGCAAAAGCCATATACAGCGTAACCCAAAAGGAACAGCCCACACGTGTGCAAAAGGGCCTAACTCTGTGGACAGAAAAAATGAACGGAAGCCCATATACGTGCACAGGATGGCAGCGAGACTGAAAAACGGCCCACAAGTACCTCCGCTCGGACGCGTGAACATCTTTAGCGATTACACACAAACGACAAAACAAGGCACACATCATACAGCTAGAATCGACTGAGATTTAATAAAAACCAGGCGCCTGATTTCTAGCAAAACCGTTTAAATATTGAGATTTGCTATTTCTCAGCTAGCTGAGAACTAACTTCATGCTCAGTCAAGTCTTACGATGTTTGATTTATGCATCTTGATTTGTGCTTGTCATGAGATGTAAAATGAGTTGCAACTGAAATTTGATGACATCACCTGACTGGGAACGAAATTAGTTTTCAGTCCACTGAGAAATAGTTACACCCTTAAATAGTTTTACATATTTAGTAAAACTTTACATCAATTGAATTTTTTTATATCAAATAAAATGCTTACTCTTCTTTCCTTGCATGTTTACCGTAAGTACAAATATTCTATACACGAAGATGTCGATACATTTGAAAACTAAGAGCGTGCTATGCATTGATAGAAGGGGAAATCTCTAAGCAAAAGGCCCAAAAAAAAAGGAGTACTTTCAGTTACACAACACAGCTCTACTTTACATTTGAAAACTGAATGTTCATGAATCGTCCTACTAGTCGCTGTCGTCTTCGTAGCTGCAGCCCAGCAACCGAAGAGCATTATTATCCCTGTGGATATTCGACTTGCCCTTGGCTTCCATAGTCGTGCCCGTGAATCCTTCCGACGAAACAGCCGGGGCGGCTTTTCGCTGTTTCTTATGTTCTGGGCAATCGGCCTCCGGGGTCGCGAGTCTGGCCATTAACTCCTCAAAGAAATCCTCCTCTTCCTCATCCTCCTCCTCGTCTTCCTGGATCCGAAAAACGAAGTCCTTCGAGCAGTGGAACTTGGTAGAGCTGATCAGTTTCTCGTCCTCCTCCGCCAGCTCTTGCGAGGTCTTACGGTCTTCAGCAACACGGTGGTGGCTCAGCGACTCAAGCAGCTGCTCCTGCGATGCCCGGGCGTGCCTGGACCTGAGCGACCGCATCTCCTCCTGCGCCGCGTCCACGGCCATCTCGCACACGCCGTCGCGGGCCCGGCTCTCCAGTGCGCTCATAGCGTCCTCGCAGTCCTCTCGCCTCCCCATCGCCGCCGCCTCGTTGTCCTCAACGGCGGCGCCGCGCCGCGTCTCGAAGCCGCCCGACTCGACCACGTAGCCCGAGTTCTTGGGGTCCGTCTTGAACGCGATCTCCGCGGAGCACCGCGTGCACCGGATGTAGAACCTGTAGACCGGGATGGCGCCCAGGTACCTCTCGCCGGGGACGTCCTCCTTCCGGGAGTTGAACTTGGTGCCCGGGGCGAGGTGCTCGCCGCAGGTGGCGCAGCGGACGCGCATGGGGAGCATCATGCGCACCGTCGCCTGCTGGTTCTTCGGTGGACGCCGCGAAGGGAGCTTCGACGGGTCGAAGTCCGGCGGGTAGTACTTGTTCGTCGGCTTGCGCTCGCCCATCTCGCCGTGTCGAGATTGGCGGAACCCTAGGCGATCGAGGCGGTTTATGGAGCAGAAGATGGATTGCCTTTGGAGTCGGTGAGGCACGCGGTTTGGGTTCGTGCGGATCACGTTTTGTTTTAGCGGTCGCTAGGCCGTTCCGATCCGTTCCGGACTCGTAAAATACATGGCCTCACCAAACTCGACACCCTTACCGTCTCTATCATTGTACATAGAAATACACATTCTACAATCATTATATACGGATTAGAGGCCATCGACCATCACTATACGGCGTAGGTAAGCGTATTTGCTGATATGGCAAGAAACATACCCATCTGTCAGACCAAAACTAGTTCCAGCTATGTAGTTTATTTTTTTAAAAAGCCCCCAAATTATTAGTGGGTCCCACCCACTGTCTTCTCCTTCTCCCTGTCTTTGGCTAGAAAATTTCCCACGACGTTGCACTGAAATTCGCCCGCACCTCGGCTCCCTTGCCGTCGGCGAGTTCCTCCATGTCTCCTCTATCATCTGGCTCATCATGAAGACGAAATTTCGCCAGAGACGCGCTGTCGGTTGTGCCCCCGACTGGATTGGCGACGGATTCCCACCCCAAACCGTGCATGACCAGGGCGCGTTGGCCACCACGTCGGGAGACCAAGCCCACAGGGTCGAGACTACCTTCCCCTCGCTCCACACCGCCGTCCTCGCCTCTCGCCGCGGCCGGTACGTGGGGTTACGAGGCCCATAAGATCGAGCCCGCCCGCCGACGGCCGGAGCAGGGCCAGCCAGATTCGGCTAAGGCTCCTTGAGGGCGATGCCATAGGCCGGTAATGGAGGCCAGAGCGGTGCCTGAGCTCCGAGAAGGAGGCGCCGGTCTTGCCACGGTTGGGGAGCACGAGCGGATGGTCATCTCGCCGGCGGCAGTGGGAGGCACGACGAGATCCCAATCTCTCTCATTTTTGAATTGGGTACTTGTAGTTCATTATTACTAACAAATAGTCTCTCTGGACCGTTATTGCCTGGCATAGGGGGTCAAATTTAGGTCACATCAGCAAAATACGACGCTATACCCCTCGCCAGTGATCATTATGAGCTCTGAGCCGACTTCAGTTACCGTAGAATGTGTATTTCTATGTATTGTGGTGGAGGCAGGTAAGAGTGTCATGTTTGGCAACGCACGATGTATTTTACTCTCTAGACTCCAACTACGATTCGATTGCTATTCGCAAAAAAAAAAAAGCGACTCAGTTTGTTGGTGGACAAATTCGAGGCCAAGTAGTCCTAAGTTGGGCCAAGAACCACGCCTTATCTGGTGGGCTAAAGCCTACTTAGCTCAACTATTTTTTCTTCAGAAATATTACGGCCACGTTGCTCCAGGCTCGAGCAAAAGGGACCATTCGGTCCAGCCTAGAGAGAAAGGTCACTCTTCACACTGTTACTCTAGTTAACTTTTGTGTTGTACAATCGTGCGGAAAGCACGATATCAGCGATCTATAAACCACCTTGATGTTATGGTGAATCATGTAGTCAAAAAAACTTTTGTGTTGTACACTTGTACTAATCCATTTTACAGCATTACCTCAAAAAAGGTCCATTTTACTGCATGTTTACCAGAAGTGTTATTGGTCCACTTTAAAACAAATATCATTTATTTTATCCTTCAAAAACATCATTTATTTTATGCTTCAAAGCACTATCGAGTAGCTGAGCACTTAGATCTTCGTCCAAAAGTTGGAAGACAAGATTGAATAGTAGCAATAAATCCCTGACTACATGAATATATATGTCTTTACCGGTAAAAAGACATGTATTAACTATAGAGATTCTGAACTAGTACTCAAGCTTAGGCTGAAAAGAAAAATCCAATTGTCGTGTCATGTGGGCACTAATAAAACATTAAAGACTTAATGGTGCTATGATATATTTACTTGTTTAGATCCATGCTTTGTGGACACTAGCAAAGCTAAGATTAACCTAATATATACAAGCTTTCTTATAAGCAGTTCATATTGATTTGGAAGCATCTCACATTTCTCCTAATTAAATACATAGTATTGCATACTGACCTGCTTATTAGAAAGATGGAAATAAATATCACTTGATTAAAGAAATAAATATCACAGCCAGAGCGTTTACGCATATCAATAGTAATCTCCCGAGGCTGAACTAGAGAGAAAAGGTTCCTTTCGCTCAAGCCGGCCTGCCATATTATTTGAGGGAAAAAATTGGCATACTATTTCTACAATCCGAGAAAAAATAATATTTAAAAATCCTAAACATACCCTCATACAAGTAGATCTTTAACTTTTGATTTGACACGGTCACTCACTTTTCCTAAACCATCTGATTCTGATCCAACGTTCGAAACTAGTCATTAGATCTTTACCATCCGGTCCATTCTTACCATATGTGCCATCCTAATCGGAGAAATGTCTTTCTCAGTGGAGCTCACTGAAATATGCACGTCACGGAAACTTGATGAAACATAGGCACACGACCGATCAACGTTTAGCCGCGTTCATTGTAATCGCTCAAAGATCAAAGCAACCCTCTTCCTTGGTCTGGAGCTTAATTGGGCAAGCTCACTACCCCTTTTAACACGAAGACGAAGGGAGGGGAATCAAGAAGAAGGTTTTGGTAAGAGAAAGTGTTGCCAAGCACAAAACATCCGTGTACACATGTCACAATACAAATATTTATTATGTATCATAAATAAAAAAATACAAACATATGCAGCCAAGTAAATACAGAAGCGCAAGAACGATCATGCATGCACGAGCAAGCATCTCGATCGATTATTACATACACACTTACAAATCAACAAGCCGACACACTTTCCATGCATGCAACTAGCTAGCATGTTTCAAATCAAGTTCAAACAGCGACAATTAATGATATGTCATAACCTCGATCACTAACCACACGCCACACTACCACACCTGCGTACATAGACAAAGCTCAAATCCAATCGTACGTGTACGTTATCAGATACCTGACAGGCCATATATATGTGTCTAGCGCGGCCCCTTGCCCCGTCGGTGCGCATGGCTGACGACGCCGTGCTCCTGCTGCACGACGACCTCATCGATGACGTCGACCACCACGACCTCCCCCGCCGGCCCGGCGACGACCTGCTCGTGCACACGAACGTGCTCACAAACCTCCTGCACCTCCTCCGGCGGACACTCCACCGGCGCCGGCGGCCTCCGCCTCCGCCGCGCGAACAGCAAGAGCCCCGCGAAAAGCCCGAGGAGGCAAAGCCCGGCGATCGGGACCAGCGCGACCATGGCGATGTGCCCTCCATGCCAATATCCCGGCGACGACGGCGTGTAGCCGGTGCTGTTCCAGCCATGGGGATTGTGAGGCGGGCAGGGAGGTGGCCGGTGCACGCATCGGCATGGCGGACACGAGTAGGGACTGGGCGCTGGCACCGGCGCATTATAAGGGGGACAAGCCGGCGGTGGCACCGGCGGACAAGACGGCGGTGGCACCGGCGGGCAAGACGGGGGAGACGATGGCGGTGGAACTGGAACGTAATGGTGATACATGATGGGCGGTGGCGGCGACGGTGGTGGCTGGTGTGGTCCGTACGGTGACAAATAATATGGTACACTGGAGATATCTTATCTGTAGGTGCTAGCGGCTCTTACGTGCACTTGCGCGGCTGCAAGGGATTACAGGTTGCACCCGTTGCACTGCCTATATCTCAACATACATACTCTGGGTGGCTATATATACATATACTCCGTATAAGATCGACAGGCAGCAAGAGGAGTACCGCATGTAAATCCATGATTGACACCGCACCATCGTCCATGTCAGCTTGGTCTAATGTCTATCAAGTGATTTGTTGATACAAGCAACTCTTACTTCTTTTGCTTCTAAAAATGTCCATTTTGAACTACGTACCTATGGTACGTACGTGTTGGTCAAAGCGGATAAACCCACCCCTAGATAGATCCCCTCCATCTACCATCGATTGTACATTGCAGCTTAGAGATTTGTTTCTAAGTTTGTATTTTGGACAAGCTTAATTAGTGCTTCTAACCTACGCACTTTCAGTGTTCATGAGCCTCTACGAGGATCAAAGGAGTGCAATACGAGATTCTCCATTGAATAGAGGCTAAATCTACGTTGTTCGAGGACAGACCCGAAGGGCAACCCAAAGTGTAGCACATCACCAAACACCTCCATTATTCTAGAGCATTTTAGGGGATGTTCCACATAATAAACATGGTGGCCCGATAGTACGGATTTCTAGCTTCTATGCCTTTTGCTAAAACGCAGCGCTCCTGTTGGTTGCTTTTTTTTTGCTCATATCAGTCTTAGGCACAGAGCATCAATAAGCATGACAAGGCCAATTTACTTGGTTTAACTGCACAAATTTGAAATGAAACACTAAATGTTTCGGGGCGTTAATTGAAGCGGCATATGTACTATTGTAAGGCGGCATAGTTTTTGCGATCATCTCATAGCATTTCTTATTTACCGGTAACTTTATAACTTATTTCATATAGTTTGTAATGATTGTATGGTGTGTTTCGTCTCTTAAAACTTCAGTAAAATCAAAAAGAATAAATTTTATTTTTTTCCTCATATAGCTCGAAAAGTTTTCCATTTTCCTAAATTCCCTGAGGTGCATCGAACCAACTATTTTTGAACATGCATCTCGCTAGCACACCTGTTGTTCTGCAGCCACGAGCACGGTAGCAAATGCTCGCGACTACCCAAGTGGTCATAGCGCTGGCAGCTCGCGCTCCGGTAAGAAAAAGCTGCACCTTAGGACAGGTGCCCACCAATGGGGAAAATTTTCATATGTCCATGTGAAAATATTTAAACTTCTCCATAGTGTGTCACTTAGGCTTCTGCATACTTCCCATAATCGTGTCACTTAGGTTTCTTGAAAAAAGTCTCTGCATATTCACGCACATTACAAAGTTTACAATCTATGCTCGACGTCCGGAGCTCGGGGTCAAGATGCGGACACCGAGGAGTTCTACAACGTCTAGAGTTTGAAAGGCGAGTGATGCTAGGCCTGGTTATGGCAGATGAGCGATTTAGTGGGCGAGAGGGAGAGATACGGCGACGGCGGCGGGGTGATTGGCGGCGCCGAAAACCCTAGGAGTTAGGAGGAGCTGTGCTAGAGGGAGTTGCTGCGAAAGAAGATAGCGCTTTGGTCGGGCTTCGGTTTGCTTCGGGGGTCGGCTGGTCCACACGTAAGGGCCACACCAAAATATTGTGCATCCCGTCTTAGAGATGTAAGGAATGTTTAATAGTCCCTCCATGCTAGTTTATTACGCTTTTACTTGATTTACGAAAAAACTTTGACAACTACTTTGGTAAATATGAGATACTACTATGCCACAAAACTTATATCATTGGAGTTTTTTTGTGATATGAATCCAATAGCATAGAATTTGTGCCCAAGTTAATGATCAGCTTTTTTCTTAATAAAGTATGTAAAAGCCTAGTAAATCGGTATGAAGAAAGTAGAAAAGGTTTGTGTGTTGGAATCTTTTATTTTCCAAAAAGTGCACAATTTTTTTCTTTTTGTATGAAAAATGGTAGAAATACAAAAGGCACCAACACAAACATGTAAAAGGGAAAGTATTCAGGATTTTCTACAATGCTGCTATCCATTCTCTGATCTTGAAAGATTCTCTAACTATGCATGCATGTCGCTCCATTTAGCGACAACTTATATGAAACAGAGAGAGTATTAATAAGGTCTCATTATTTGCTACTTTGCTAGTAGCATCACGAAATACTCCCTCCATCCCACCTAAAGTGTCTCAAGTTTATCAATTTTTTGATGTATCTACTACTAGATAGTGTCTAGATACATCAAAATTTTAACAAAGTTGAGACACTTTTGATAAGCGTTGATGGCTTTGTTAATTCAAAGTAGGGCTTTCGAGCCTTCTGTTTAAAAAAACTTTTTGATAAGCGTTGGGAGTACATCAAACCGTGGAAACCGTGGAGCGGAGGTGGTTTACCAGTAGCAGGACGCCAGGACATGGCCCTAGATAGTAGCATAATAACAGAGTAACATCAAACGGTGGAAAGGAAGGGCCTATAGCTGGCATGGGTGTAGAATTGCCGTTGCGCGGGTGGGTTGTCCGACTTGAGCCCGGCAGAATTGTGAGATCAATTATGCTAAACTTGATGGTGCCTCACCAGTAGATGCCTGCATAAACCCTGTGGCCACTTGAGGTTTAATTACATGCATCATAGGCGGATTTATAAAACCTAACATATATATGTGCAAGTAGCTAGAGAGGCCTACGCACGAACGTAGATAAACCCAACGCTTAAGGAGTGTGAAATCGCATGCAATGTACTTGCTTAATTGGTCTGAGGTTCATAGTAATATTGCAAGTAGCTACTTAGAATAGATAACATGCAGTGTGTGCAGTACGTACAAGCAAACTCGATAGTCACGAACCTGTGGAGCTTTCACTGGCTAGATCGATCTGTCTAGCTAACTAATTATATCTGTGCGGGCGCTTATACGTTATAAATTTGGCAAATACTGTATGTCTAGGTCAACTAGCTCAATTTACAGAAAATTCGCAAGATTTTGAATATTGGCTGATAGAAAAGACATCCATCGAGGCATATTTAGCGAACAGCAGCTAGTCCACCCAAAACTGAAATTTTGTTTGTTTGTTCTGGTTATTATGTACTAGTAACAAATACTACATAATTTATAAAGGAAAATGAGCCATCTATCTCAAAGTCTCGCCTTTTTACTGGACTTTGTCTAAGCGTCAAACTAGCACACATGCATACACACGTGTGAAACTACAAAAAACATCAGCAAATTGTATCAATGTTCTTTCGTATGACGTGCAGAGTGTGTGTGCTATACTATGGAGTTACTACATTCCTCTCGTATTATATGTTCATTCTTATTTTGGTCTAGTTTCTCCTATAAATGTCCCTAGACTACCCTCTCAACCAGGGGGTCTGAAAGGGGCAAACGAATCTGGGTCGTCCAATCAGGTTGCAACAGTAAATCTCAAGTCCCACTTTTCACCACAGCCGTTGGATACGATAATTGTTTTCTCACTTTATGATCTTCTGAACAAGTCAATGACGTATGGGACCAGCTACCCGCGGGGGCCGCCGGTCGGAGGCAGCCACGCTCGCTCGTCCGCGTCTGTCCGCCAGAGGTGAGAGAATCTAGATCGAAGGAGCTCCCCA
The DNA here is from genome assembly GCF_022539505.1 of Lolium rigidum. Classification (NCBI taxonomy): domain Eukaryota; kingdom Viridiplantae; phylum Streptophyta; class Magnoliopsida; order Poales; family Poaceae; genus Lolium; species Lolium rigidum. Next base: position 128,126,132 of record NC_061514.1, read on the forward strand.
ATCCTGGCCTCCCTCCTCGCTCCCCAATCCCCATCCCTCTTTTCCCCAAATCGCCAGAGGTGAGAGAATCTAGATCACCGACCCCTCTCCTCCTCTCAATGGTCGCCGCCGTCGACTTTTCGCGCCGCCAGCGGACGGCGACCCCGAGCAGCCGCCGTCGCGCCTCAGCAGCCCACGGAAGCGCGGCGGCGGCGCGCCCGCATCGAAGAAGCCGCCGCTCGTTCGCGTTTCTTTTGTCATTTCATTTTCCAGATATTTTGGTGGTTCGGTGAAAACCCTATCCCGAATCCCCTTCCGTCGCTCCGCGCCTCCTCCATCGCTGCTCTCGACCTCTCGCAGCCGCCAACCGCGCCCTGCAGCGGCAGCAGCAGGTTGACCGCCCGACGCGGCGGCGGCGGCGGTAGCACGGCGGAGGGGGAACGGCCGGCTTCAGCGCGATGTCGCAAGGCGAGCTTCCAGAGCAGCACGGACGGCCGCTCGTCCTCCCGGTCGCCGTGGTCCCCGTGAGCGGGTCCCGCCAACGGGAATCAATTCTCGGCGGGGCGGTGAGCCGATAAAAGCGGGGCGGCGGCGTCTCTCGACGGCTGAAGGTGAGGTGAGGAAAAGTAAGTTACGGAGTAGAAAAGTCTGGGCTACTTCCCATTCCCCCTTTGCCGTCCATCTCCTTCCTTTGTTTTGGTGGTCAGCATTTTCCTTCCATGCCCTCTCCCCTGATGTGGGTTGGCCGCCTGCCGTTCTTGCGCGGGTGATGCTGACGTTGAAAGCCGGGTTCAAGGTTAGTTTCTCCTCTTCCATCTGATGTCCGCTTATTGCCTGTATCGGAGCCTCTGTTAAATTCTCTTGGATTGGCCGGAGCAGCTGCGCGATCTCGATTTAGATCTCTCCACACTCCTGAGAATTTGTTTCGTTTTCTGTATGAAGGATTTAGGAGGGTTGGATGCGAGCGCCCATCTCCTTGGATATTGGTGCAGCAGATGTACATCCATCTCTCTGTGCTGCAAAGTTACTATTGCGGGCATCTGTTGTAAGAGTTGACACTTGACAGGTTGTTCGGAGTTCTGTGCCCGGTAACTCAGCGCTATACTATACTCCGTATCTTGAAACTTTAGTTTAGATAGAATCCATGAAAATACCAGATTGGTTAGATAATTTTGGTTCCCCACATAAAAAGGTTAGACAATTTGGGTTAATTAACTATGTCAGCACTCGGCAGTGTCTCCCTTCACAGGCTTCTATGGCTGAGAAGCTCGACATATATAAATTCTATCTCTGATGACTAACAGTGTAATTATCATTTGTACTCACTGTAGCTTGTATCTTTGGTTTTGTTTATTCTGAAATAATTGCATGTGTGATGTAAGGACTAATGGGATACATGTGGTGATTTCAGGCTAAAGAAGCTACGGAATCAGCTTTTAAGGATGGAAAACAGCTATTGGTGAGTGGCTTGAGCATTAATCTTATTATTTAGTTGCATTTAATGTTCTTCCTTTTATGTCAAAATGATTTTCTATGCAATATGTGACATGAACTAGAGTTTCCCTCTGGAGAATATTATGGCGAGTTTAGGATTGGTTCAGTTACTAAAGTAATGAAATACAAGCAACCTGTTTTCATTATGGTGGCTTTACTATTGCACACTGTAATATTTGTCCCTTGTTTCTGCCGTGCTGAAGGAAATTTTAAATCTTCATTATGCGTGATCGCAAGTGATGATATATTTCTTAGAAATTAAAATGTTGCCAGGCGTGTACTACGTGGCTACGTCCTAATACTTACTTATGCGTACAATGGGAAGTGTATTGCTTCTGGGCTGTGATGTCTTTAATTTTAGCTCCAGGTTATGCAAAGCTTATTTTGTATATACCTAAAAGTTGTGTTTTGTAAATTTTGATGATTTATAATTTCTGGAATGCGCCCTATTTTACACTGTAGCTTTTTGCAAAGAATGGTTTTGTGATCTTTGGTATTAATTAGAGAGAATGCTAAAGCGTATAGAAGAGTGGCATCTGTAATCATGGGATGTTGTGGTTTAAGCTTGCTTGAATCTTGTTCCAGCCGTTGTGCATATCCATTGCCTCTTGTGTGTTTGATTGCTTTGCCGTCTTTCAGCACCTCAGAAAGGCTTTGATTTTTTGGGAGAATAGAATCGGTGAATTGAGTCGTTGTGGCTATTCGGTTCATATTGGCCTATTTGAATCATTTGTTCATATTTTTTAAAATAATTTAATTTCGGAGCAGCCATTTGACTAAAATAGATTATTACTTTTTCAGATATGATGCCATTGGCCAGCATGCAGTTCCAGTACCTTATGGTTGAGGAAAAGTTATATAGAGATCTATCCAGATATGATGCCACTGCAAATGCTCATGTGCAAAATTTACTCTGTTTCGCATTGCACTATCATCATTGTCACTCCATGAGGTACCAGAGGTTGTCTCTTGTGTATAGTATTTCGTTCAATAGCAAAATAGTCCGTACATGTTGGAATAAATGCACAACTCATACTCCGGTTACTCATTAGTTGCATTTTGCACACAGTATTAGTTGAGGAAAGTGGGGTTTGGAACTCTAGCAGAGCAACTGAAGAAAAGTGGTGTTTCAGGTGATCGATATCCCCTTGCTCATTAATTACTTTGTCAAGTGAAATATGGTAAATTGGAGCTGCAAACTAGATAGAATCAATCTGTACTGATGAAAATTTTGAGCCAATCAGTACATATCCCATACGTTTTATGTACTTGTTAGGATCAATCATACTTAAAATATTGCTGAATTGTTGACTTTGTTCCTCACAGGCTTCAATACTTGATATATCACTAAATCATGTGCACAATCGTATATATGCAGCTTTAGTTGTATTCTACAAGAGTTTGGGTGGGTAAATTTGGCTTTCCTTTCTTGTCCCTGTGAAGCCCCTTCGATGCCACGTCTTCCATTATCTGCCAGCGCAACCTCGGGCTCCCCTCGTTGCCTGTGGTAAGTAATCTCTTTCTTTATGACGATGCAGGTTGTCTGTTTTTTCAGTTTTTAGTTTTGCTCCAGGTTGTCCTCTCAATGCTTCCCTTGGTTGCTCTTAGGCGAGGCCTTCACGCCCCAAGTATTATGTGTTCTCTCACTCCAGCCTTTTTGTTTGCTCAAGTAAACTTTGTCTTTCATTTCCTTGTCGTGCGAGACTTCATGGCCTTTCATTCTCCGCTCATATTTTTTCCTCCTGTTCCTTCTACAGCCAGGTCTGCATTTTTCGCTCATCTTTTGTTCTTTATTCAACATTCTTCTGTAAATTTTCCCCAGTTCTGAATGTTACTCCATGGTTAGCTTAACGTTTCTTCACCATTATGTATGAGCATGCCCATTATCCTCTTAAACCTTGCTAAACTACCCACCCACCCAACAGCTTTTAGTGACGGGCGAACCCAGATCGTTATATTTACCTCTTGATTGTTTCTTCATCATTTGTTTCTATTTCGTTGGTTTATCTGTTCATTTTTTTGTAAAGTGGCTTACCACTGTGACCTGTTTTTATTACCAGAGTAGCTGATCTTCCTCTCGACTGAAATTATTCCTTTCGTATATGCCGGTTTTTAGTTATATATGTATAGTTGTGTTTAAACATAAAGGAATGACAAGAAGCTATATATTTTCCTTGGTTGTAGTCATTATTCTACATGGTGCAGAATGCCACCGCTGCTCAGGGTCACGCGAGTCATTCTGGGGTATGCACAACAGTGCTGGTCATCGATGTGCTATATCACAGATCCTCCTCTTGCATTTGTTAAACTGGCTCACGGTGTCCATAGCCTTATTAAACATGCAGAAATTACATATTGGAAATTAAGTAAGGATCATGTACTTTTTTATATATCTATAATTGATTGGGTGAACTTGTTTTTCTTTGTCTCTGCTTGTCTGTATAATTTGTAAATAGTAACTTTTGTTAGCATTTGAGGAATTCACATTTATATTTTATACCTGCATTACTTGCCAATTGCCAGTGTACAATAGATTAGTTCAGAACTTGGGTCATATTCAGTTCCAATTGTATTTCTCATTGATCGATGGTTTGTTCGCTGCTGCAAGATCGAACTCATTGATCGATGGATTTTGTTGCTCATTTGATAGTTCTGGACTTCTCATGTAGTTCGCATCTACTTCATACTCATTTAGTTCATATTTGTTTATTGTAGTACCTCTGCCTCTTGCCAAATGATACAAAGTGGGTAATTCTTCGACGATCATAGTAATACCAAGTGGCTATATGCTTTTTATCTGTTAAACATGTTTTAAGAGAAGATTCAGGCGACGGTTGGAGGACTAGGGAAAGCGGTGCTCATGAAGGGGACAGCAACAACGATGGCCATGGGGAAAGGGAGAGAGGCCAGTTGGAGACAACGACGACGACGGTGGCCGAATCGGAGCACATCACCATCTCCTTCCTCCTGCATCTTCCCACGTGAGTTCCTTTTTCCAATATCTTCCTCCGATTTGGTTTCTTTTCTTTTTCCCTATAAGGTTTGGGGTGTAGCCTGTAGATTCTAACACCGATGTGGGAGAGAGGCCACACACCTCCGCTGCACGGCTTCGAGCCCTGGCGTTGACTGTGGAGATCGAAGGCGAGCCTCCATCTTCGTTTTTCCACCCGCCAAACTGAGGCGGACCTGCAAGCATGAGCTGCTTCTGCTGATTCGTACGTGTGATGTAGGTTCTAGATGCCTAATTCGTGGTTATGATGTTTCAGGATGAGGGAGGACTCTACATAGACCTGCATTTTTAAGGATTTTATTATTCATAATTACTTGATTACTTTATGATTATGTTCGAATACTTGTACATTCCAGTCTTAGTTAGCCTAGATTAATTATTTTCATGTCTTTCTGTCGGTTTATCAGGATTATTCCACATGCCTGGAAGCTCCACCATCGGCTGATCTTCAAGCTCTGTGCGCTGCAGTCCCCTCATCTGCTCGTCTACGTCTGCTCGAGGTGAGCTCCTGCTCCTCACCTCCTCCACCTGTGAGTGATCTTTTTTTTCTTTTCCCATTAGTACTCACATCTAGCTTCCTTTTCAGTTTCTCCAATCTTGATTTCTGATTTGAGCATGAAGTGTGGAGATGGATCCTGGAAGATTCATTGGTAAGCACGAAAGCCTGTAGGACCAAAATATTGGTTTGTGATTCCATTATGGAAACTTTGGAGATGGAGGTATGAAAAGATTCATCATGACAGATAATTATCTTGATACATTATTTAGATAGTACTATCCTTTTCTTGTCTATTTTTCCATTTACACAAATAAAGGTTTTAAAGATAGTAGAATTTTTTGGTATTTCTGGAGTTACATATTCTGCTCCGTTTATTCTCCGGGACTAAGATGTAATAGGAATTATTATACCCTGTTGGTGCTTTGGTCTTATTATATCCACCTACAAAATAGGAATTTAAAAAAACATCACTACTTAATGGGAATTACATGACTTAGAAAGTATCTTGATGTGATATTAGGTACTTCAGAATGAACATTTTCATATTTAGTAGAATATGGAGGCATCCTAATATTTGTTGTGCCGGTGATCTGATCTGCCGGTGTCCTTAGCGCCCTACTTTGGGTTCTCAGTTATCATGATGTCTAAGTACGATTTTATTATGTTCAGCCGTATAAATCTTGGAATCAAGAAGCATAATGTTTTAATTTAAGAGGGCATGGGTGCATGACATGTGTATTCCTGATTACAGGGTGTCGTCAATAATATCATCCAGCCATGTAGTGCATTGGAAGCTTTGAAGCTTGTCTCTGCCTGCAGCAGAAGTGTGTCAAATTATCTCACGTGAGTTTCGTTGCATCATGCCCCATTCTTAGTTTGTTACTCAAATAGTTGGTGTCACCAAAGAGTAAGAACAAAGGATCTATTTAATGAGTTGTTTATAAATATGCCTATTCTTATATATTATCCAAATATATTACCATCTAAATGAAAAAATATATGTAGGTAAACACTCCTGCAGTTTTAAAGTGGACAATGCATGACTGAAGTGATTTAGTCAGAAGTGCATAGCACAATGTTTTCAGAAAATGCCACACGTTTAGCATTTCTTGGATAGCTCCTGGAGATTTGTTTTTTGTTAGAAAATGACCGCAGGAAATTCACACTTCAAGGAGTTAGGAATAGTGTGGTTTCCCTCTCCCGGGTTTGCTAACAATTTGATCATTTCTTGGTGCATTGCAGGTTTGCCAGAAAAACAATTTGATCACTTCTTGTAAGCCATATGGTCAAATTTGTTTCCCAACTTTAGCCACTGAAACTATCTTTGCTGTTGGAGACAAGATCCATATCTGATTGTGAGCGAAATATCAGTTCGTGCTGCTCCTGTAAAGTATCAACTCATCTGTACATCCTCCTTGCTCAGGTTTGTATATGTACTTCAGCCTCTCTTTTTTCCTTTATGAATGTGCTGATTTTGTTGGCATTATGTTAGCTAGCTCCGTCTCTTCTTTTCAACAGGCATATGTTAATTTCTCTGAACATTGGTTGGACATTGCCCATGTAACACTCCAACTCCTATCACCTTAGCCCCAGATGATACCGATGCGTCACCCAGGTGTGTATTGTGCTAATATCTACCATGCATCTGCATTGTCTGCTTGACTGCGTTAGAAGAGTATGGATGTATTTGATTCTTGACATGCCAGTTAATAAATGCCAATTCTGAAGTGTGTTGAGCAGTTGGCCATGGTTGGGAGCCAGGGAGCAGCACGACATGAGGGCACGACACTCAGGCAAGAACTTACTTTGCAGGTAGGCCAAGAACGTTGCACATGGTTTGCACCTTAATATGTTGGTACATTTCTAAATACCCTTGCAGATTAATTAGAATTTAACGGGCAGACAAACTACGGAGCAACCATAGTTACTTTTTGTCCCAGTGGCACAAGCGGGTCATCCATTCTCTAAAACACAGCCGTAGGTGAAAATGTTTATTGAAGATGATCCTCTATTCTCAAATAACATCGGGTCCTGGTTCGATTTCTTGATGGCTCATCTAGGGTAGGATTATACCTGTTAATGCAAGTATATGAAGTAGATGACCAGATTAAGATTGCAAGAACAATTATTGTTTCCCACAAAAATAAAAAAAATAAAATTTTTTGCATTAGGTCCAGCTTCGGGTATCAAAAACAGGGAGCTGCTGTGCCCACATTCAATGTTTAATGCCTCTTGGTTTAAAGTCAATGGATCTTAATAAAAGACACTAACATGGATAAAATTTATGGCTACAATATTATCTCAATTCTGCTTTTGTTAGTCTCGTATACCCCCTGTAAAACATAAAGTTTTTATGCCACATGGTATATCTTTTGTCATTAGAACTTTAGCAGTCATATGATCATCTTGGCCGATAACAACTTGCATTGCCTTTTATGTCTCAAGAAAAGGAGACAAATGCAAGGAATTTCCATAGTTGGTTTGGAGTTTCGTATACGTGATATCTTTGTTTTCTTATTATCTCTGTAATTCTTTACTTGTGAGAAGTTGAATAAATGCATGATGTAGTATTTTCAAATGGACATTTAAGTTAGGTTCGTATGAAGTGAAATTGCATTTTTATGATGCTAACACCATGAAGTTACCTTACCTTAATCTGTAAAGTGTAATTTCTATTTTCTAATGGAATTCATAGCTTTCTAACATATAGCATTATCGTTACTTCTGAATTTTTTTTAAAAAGATTTCCCACTATTTAAATGTATTGTGTTAGGATTCTGAAATGACAACATATTGTCTTAGGATTCTAAAATGTTTAATCTGCTTTGTCCTCTATCAAGAGTTAGGTAAATCTTAGGGCAAGCAGCTCGGATTACTGATGGCGTGGATGGCCGCGAGGTACTTGATCAACGGATTAGATGTGGAGTGGAGTCAATGAAGGGATGTGTAGCAGATCAAGTGTGAAAGTTAGGGAAATAGGTTAAGGGAAAGATATTGGACCGTCAACGCAAATCGTGATGTGGATGGACGGTATTAGCCAAGAAATTGTTTACGAAGGCAAACATTTGTAATAGTTTCTGGTTCCCGTGGTATCAGTAAAGGGGCACAAAATCTCGAACCAAACTTTTTCTGTCTTGCTACTCACAAAAGTAGAAACATTCTTCTTAGAATCAGTAATTGTCCTTTTATGTTTTTTTTATGATGCTACCTCTTTTGGGTATAATAACCATAATTTTATACAAAATCATAAAAACTGAAGGAAATAGTGTGAAATCATACTAAATTATCATATCTTACTCCAGCACCCTCGATGGAATGGTTTGTCTCGATGGAATGGTGTGTCTACAAGATACTAAAGCAGTTAAATTTCGAGGTAATTCTTAATACTAAAACTTATGGTTTAAATTTTTGGCTTGATTCTGCCATTTGCGCGATAGCGCAACGGGTCATCTAGTTGCTGTAAGAACATCCCTGTTGTGGATATACTTCATAGGTATACCATCGACATGGTCCGATTCCGGCAAGCCCGGGTGGCCCACAGATGGTGGTGATAGCATACGGCTCACCGGGCAGCCCAGTTGTTGTTGATCAAGATGGAAGATGTCCAACCCAGGAACAAGGAGCCAGATCCGAACCGCCCTACGAAGGTAGTCGGATCCGAACCGCCCTACGAAGGTACCCGGATCCGAAGAGGTCTATGCCAGGAGTCAGATCCGTGAAGGCCCATGAAGGAAGCCGGATCCGGTACGACATATATGGAAGGGCGGATCCTTGGCGTACACGGCAAGACACTGTACCGTAGATAGGTAACCTTTATCCGGGTAGGACTCTCCATGTAAACCCTAGATCCGTGCGCCTATATAAGCCGGATCCTGGAAGATCTCGAGCGAGAAGCGAGACAACCACAACTCATTGTAACAACGCGAGAGCGCCCAGATAATTCCAGACAAGCAGCAGTAGGCCCTGTCATCGTGCAGGTGTTCCGAAGCTGGGTAAATCGCGTACCACCGTCCCGAGAGCACTCCGCCATATGGCCCCTACTTCTTCTCCCCCTCGTGAGGATCCCTCCTCCGGGGTACCGTCGATTAGGCAACGACGGTTGGCGCCCACCGTGGGGCTCGCGGCGTCCGGAGGCCGGAACCGGGCGGGTTCCACATCTTCATCTCGCGAGACCGTTGATTTCGACGGAAACGCACCGTAAGTAATGTAGCTACGACCGCCGCCGAGCGAGGACGCAGCTGCAAAGATCCGATCCGAGTCGCTGGAGCTTTCCACGGAAGAATCCGCCTTAGACCTGGAAATTTCAAATTCTGGTTTTGGTAGCCGGATCCGCGCCTACGTTTTTGGTAGTCGGATCCGCACCTATGTTTTTGGTTGCCGGATCTGCGCTACGTTTTTGGTAGTCGGTCCGCACCTATATTTTTAGTTGCCGGATTCGCGCCTACGTTTTTGGTAGTCGGATCTGCACCTATATTTTTGGTTGCCGGATCCGCGCCTACGTTTTTGGTAGTCGGATCCGCACCTATATTTTTGGTTGCCGGATCTGTGCCTACGTTTTTGGTAGTCGGATCCGCATCTATATTTTTGTAGCCGGATCCATACCAAAATTTTGGTAGGTGAATCGGCACCTAAATTTTTGGAAGTCGGATCCACACCTAAATTTTGGTAGGTGGATCCGCACCGACAGGACCACTGCGACAATCAATCTCGCATCGGCTCGACGGAACGCCGAAGAAAAACCGCCACGACCGACGTTGACTCCGCTCCACACAGCTAAGTCATATTTATATTTAATATTTTAATATTTTATGATCATGAGATTAAGATTGGTTCACTCATATCCTGAGTCTTTTACCGCTTTCACTGTTGGTCATATCTTTTCCACGATTTGCCTCGCGCTCGTGAAAAACTTTGTACTTGTTTTTGCCGCTTAAGGCTCCGATGCGCTGCAAAATTTCCGTTTTCGGGCGTTAGCTTGAGTTTTCTGGCCTACACGTTTTCTGTTGTTTATATGTGGATTCCTTAGTAGTGACATTTCGGTACTTAAAATCGGCCTCTGTTTCTGAGGTTCTTGATTGTTTCGCTATTAAGCGCTATCGCCTCAGCAGATGTTCTGTGTTTAAAGTTTGCCGTCTCGCGAAAAGTCAAGCATATAAACCAGAAGAACGGATAAACCAACACTTGCTTAAAACATATAAATTACATTAACTGTTCAAGATAGTCGAGTTTTTTCCGCCTTGACAGTTTTACGTTGTTCAACTGCTGCATAGTTTCAGCTTTAAAACATTTGTTCAAAGGCCGTTTTTGTTCCGCCTTACATTTGTTCGTTGAACATGATCAAAGAAACAATTTAATACAAGTATGTTTTTATGTTTATGTATCAGGTACATGACACTTGGACGTACAACAGTCCTCGATTTAAGGTGTTTTCAAGCAGATCTATCACCGCGCGAAGCCCCTGGGGAAGCTAGCCGGATCCAATGAGAGAAGGTTAGGCGGATCCATGGCGTGCACAGCTGGAAAAGCAACTTGAGTCTTGATTCCGCTGTGCTTAGCCGGAACCAACCCTCGGGGGCTGCGGTTTGATCTTAGGTGAAAAGTGTGTTTCCTTTCGGGTATCAGTGCTGGAAATTTCCGCCTAGATGCTTGGGATTTACGCTATTCCTAAGTCACATATAAAGATAAAGCTACTCTAAGAGCTCCAAGACGGATTTTTAAGTAAATTTACCTTGGCGCTCGGGGGCTATATTGATGAAGTTCTCTTTGGAGCAACTAACCGAAAAATTTCCACCTTGACGCTTGGGGGCTAAGTTTCTGAGCATCGAGTCTCCTTGGAGCAAGCCGACTCAACGCTCGGGGGCTACATACATATGGTTATGTCAAGAAAAATTTCAAAGTCTGGCTGGAGAGTCCTAGCCTGGACATGTGCCGCCTAACTACGGTACAATGTCTTGCCGTGTACGTCAAGGATCTGCCTTCCTCCCTACGTCGCATCGGATCCGGGTTCCACATGGGCCTCCATGGATCCGGGTTACTCCCTGGCCTCCATGGATCCGTGTTCCACATGAGCCTCCATGACCTCGGTTACTCCCCCGGGCCTCCATGGATCCGAGCTGCACATGGACCTTCACGATCCGAATTTCCTCCGATGGTCGGTTGGGATCCGGCTTCCCTATCCCGGGCCGGACTTCATCCTTTAGGATCAACAGCAATCACACCCTGGGCCATAAGCCATCACCATCTCAGGGCCACCTGCTGTTTGATCTTGGCACCGGCGATGGTACACCCATGAAGTATCCACAACAAGAGTTCCTGAGTTCTCCAAGATTCACCGTTCTTCCATCCACTCAGCTTGCGCATGCCTTCATCCTTTGGACTCTGAAATGAATAATAGAGAATCTTGAAGACTCCAAACTTCATATCTCCAACCAAGTATTGGTCGAAACTTCATGATCCAATGGCCGATTCTTCGGAGACACCACCAACGAATTCTGGTATGGATCCGACTAGCCAAATGTAGGTTCGGATCTCGACTAGCCAAAATTTAGTGGATCTCACTACCCAAAAATTAGGTGCGATCCGGCTACCAAAAAATTAAGGTGCGATCCGATCACTAAATTAGGTGCTGATCCGCTACCAAAAAATTCTGGTGCGGATTCGGCTACCAGGAATTAGGTGCGGATCCGGCTACCAAAAATTAGGTGCGGATCCGACTAGTTAGCCGTATTAGCTATCTGAAATTTTTTTCTTTGACATAACCATATGTATGTAGCCCCCGAGTGCTGAGTCGGGCTTGCCCAAAGGAGACTCGATGCTCTAAACTTAGCCCTGCCGGGCCAAGGTGAAATTTTTCGGTTAGTTGCTCCAAAGAGAACTTCATCGATAGCCCTTGCGCCAAGGTGAATTTACTTGGAAAATCCGGCTTGGAGCTCTTAGAGGGCTTTATCTTTATATGTGACCAAGGAATAGTGTAAATCCCAAGCCTCTAGGCTGAAATTTCCAGCACTAATACTCGAAAGGAAACACACTTTTCACTTAAGATCAAAATCGCAGCCCCCGAGGGTTGGTTCCACACATAGCGGAATCGGGACTCAAGTTGCTTTTCCAAACAGGCATGCTACTTGATCCGCCTAACCTTATCTCATATGGATCCGCTAGCTTCCCCTCGGGCTTCAAGGCTATAAGGACTGCTTGAAAACACCTTTAAATCGAGGACTGTTAATGCCCATGTCATGTACTCGACATAAACATAAAAACATATTTGTATTAAATTGTTTTTTTGATCATGTTCAACGAACAAATGTAAGGCGGAACAAACTGTGCCTTTGAACAAATGTTTTAAAGCTGAAACTATGCAAATAGCCAATACAAACCGTCAAGGCTGAAAACTCGACTATCTTGAACAGCTAATGTAAATTTTATATGTTTTAAGCAGTGTTATCTATCCTAGTTTTCCGTTTATATGCTTGACTTTCGCGAGACGGCAAACTTTAAACACAACATCCGCCGAGGCGATAGCGCTATTAGCGAACAATCAAGAACCTCGTAAACAGAGGCCGGCTTTAAGTACCGAGATGTCACTACTAAGGAATCCACACATAAAACAATAAAACGTGTAGCGAAACTTAAGCTAACGCCCGAAAGCGAATTTTTCAACAGATCGGAGCCTTAAGCGGCAAAAACAAGATAAAGTTTTTCACGAGCGTGAGGCAAATCGTGGAAAGGATATGACTAAATATTGAAAGCGGTAAAAGACTCAGATATGAGTGAACCAATCTTACTCCCATGATCATTAAAATTTTAAGATTTTAAATATAAATAAGAACTTAATGCTTGGGGCGAAGTCAACGTCGGTCATGGCGGTTTTCTTCAGCTGCCCGCCGAGCTTCTGCGGAGATTGATTGTCGCAGTTGGTCCCGTAGGTGTGGATCCACCTACCAAAATTTAGGTGTGGATCCGACTTCCAAAAAATAGGTATGGATCCGATTTCCAAAATTGAGGTGGATCCGGCTACCCAAAAATAGGTATGGATCCGCCACTAAAACGTAGGCGCGGATCCGGCAAATCAAAAAAACGTAGGCGCGGATCCCAAGAACTGTGGCCGTAGGCGCGATCCGGCAACCAAAAATATAGGTGCGGATCCGACTCCAAAAACATAGGCTATGCATCCGGCAACCAAAAATATAGGTGCCAGATCCGACTACCAAAACGTGGGTACGGATCCGCACAAAAAATATAGGTGCGGATCCGACTACCAAAAACGTGGGTGCGATCCGGCGACCAAAAAATATAGGTGCGGATCCGACTACCAAAACCAGAATTTGAAATTTCCAGGTCTAAGGCGATTCTTCCGTGAAAGTCTAAATACTCGGATCGGATCTTTGCATCTGCGCCCGGCCGGCGGCGCCGTAGCTAAGCATTACTGGTCGCTGCGTCCGTCGAAATCAACGGCCTCCCCGTATGAGGATGTGGAACCCGCCCGGTGTTCCGGCCCGTACGCCGCAGCCCC